>NC_070592.1:2797039-2993761 GCF_027409825.1 Scomber japonicus | reverse complement strand
GAACCTAAACGTTTATCTTCTTCCTCCGTAGAACCTGAAACCAGAACCAGAAACATCAGCATCATCATGTGACCGCTCATCGTTGTACTTCCTGTCTATGTACTTCCTGTGGCTGTACTTCCTGTCGTACCGATGAAGGCGAGGATGCTGAGGCCGAGGTAGTGAGCCACCGAGGAGATGACGGCGCTCATCCCCAGCACGGTGAGCGTGGAGTCGCAGCCCGAGATGATCAGGTTACTGGTCAGATCCCAGAACACGTCCCAGCTCAGCAGGTAGCCCTAAAAAAAGGTAACCATGGAAACGGTCAGAGTGGCCGTGGAAACGGTCAGAGTCGCCGTGGAAACGGTCAGACACCATGGAAACGCTCAGTCACCACACTACAATGCTTTATATTCACACCTGTCCTTCCTCCATCCTTCTCTTTTTCTTTCCTCCTCCCCTTCCTTCTTCCTTCCTCCCTCGTTTCCTTGCTTCTTCTCTCCTTTCCTTCTTCCCTCCCTTCCTTCTTTCCGCGGTCCTTCTTTCTTTCCTTCCTCCCTCCCTTCCTTCTTTCCTCTGTCCTTTCTTTCCTCCCTCTTTCCTTCCCCCTTCCTTCTTCCCTCCCTCCCGCCTTCCTCCCTTCCTTCCTTGACTCAAGGACAAGAGGAGGGTTAAACAGTATCAGGGTTTCTCTGACTAATAGATTTTTGTTCATCAATATATGAAATCTAAGATCTGATGTGCTGTTAGCGGATATTCCTTCCTTCTTCCACCCTTCCATCCTCCTTCCTCCCTCCTTTCCTCCCTCCTTTCCTTCCTTCCTCCCCCCTTTCCTCCCTTCCTCCCCCCTTTCCTTCCTCCTTTCCTCCCTCCTTTTCCACCCTTCCTTCCTTGTACTTTAGTATACTTTTTACTTCTTTCTGCCACAAAAAAAGAAAAGTCCTGCTATAAAAAATGTGTGTAGTTTTTTTACAGCTTTAAAAAGAAAAATGGGTCAAATGTAACCCTGAATGTAAATGTGGTTATAACAGAATATTCAGCATGATAAGAACAGAGCACTAAACACAACAACTCAACAACTTTATCAGCTTTCCAGGCTGTTTCTAAATGACCTGAAGTAACCTTTGAGTGTCTCTGTACTGATGTAGACCAGGTCTGACATAAAAACCCACCAAGACACATGTACGCAGGTAGACGAGACGCCTCACAGGAAATGATTCATATGTGTGTCTATACAGTGTGTGTGTGTGTGTGTGTGTGTGTGTGTGTGTATGTGTGTGTGTTTTAACCACAAACTGTCACAGCGCTCCAGACAGTCTGAGGTTAACAGGGCTCGAAGTTCAATATTAAACATTATACTTTATTATCACTTAATTCAACATCGATCTGTGGGTGAATGTGTTCAGGATTTAGTGATTAGCATAAACCCGCCCCTGCTGCTGTAGAGGTATAAATACATTCAGCACACACTACTACTACTACAGTCTACAGTTAGCCAGTTAGCTGAGTTAGCCGCCGAGCTAGCAGCTGAGTTAGCAGCAGAAAGCTCTCAGACGTAGCGTACATGTTTCTGGTAGAGGTGGTGACTTTGATTGACAGGTGATACTTGGTAGGGGGCGGGGCTTCAGCGTTTGGGAGCAGAGAAAGAGGCTGATTTTTACACAACTTTGAAGCCTAATTTCATATAGTTGGCAATTTTTTTAATCATTCAAATTTGGCAGGGTGGTTAACAACACACTTTTCTGTGGTATGTTAAACTCAGAACACATATTTATTCTTACTTTACAGACTTTAACTCCAGATTGATTCAGATGAGCATGTTATGTTCCTCTCCTTGTCTCATTCAGATTCAACAAATGTGTTTAAAATCTCTCCTTCGTGCCTCTAAAGACTGAATCTGGTCATATGATCGGTTCTCTCATGTGTCCGACTCTTTTCTTCTGGACGTTAAAATACAGCCATGAATTATAAATCCTGGATTACCAGCAGCTTCCTTCCTTCCTTCCTTCCTCCCTTCCTTCCTTCCTTCCTTCCTTCCTTTTCCTTTTTCTCCACAACTTTGAAGCCTAATTTCATATATTTGGTGATGTCGGCCTGAAGTGAATATTCGATTATTAATCGTTCTGCCCATGAAAACATGAGCACATCCCTTATTTTGAACCTTTCCTCTCTCTCTCTCCTGTGTGTTCTGTTTTGTGAGATCAGAAAGCTACAGGAAGGATCACAAGTCCTGTCGTCTGCTCGGTGAGAACCGGGAGAAGCAGCAGGTTTTTCTTTTTTGGTGATAAATGAGAGAAAGCAGATGAGTGTTCTGGTCTCACCTGAGCGTCCGAGCCGCCGTCCGTCGCTCCCCCCGTTGCGTCTCCGCTCTCCCTCCTCACCGCCCGCACCACGTAGACCAGGATCAGCGCCTGCGCCGTGACCCGCGTCAGCCAGAACACGCGCAGCACGTCGGGGAACCGGATCCTCTTCCACGTGTCCTCCAGCAGCAGCTGCAGCCCGTAGATCCGGTACATGTGCCTCACCAGCAGGTACACGTAGCGGCACGAGTAGTAGAACCACTTCAGCCTCACGGCGAGACACACGGCCGTGTTCAGGGCCAACGCCAGACCCGAGAACACCGCCACCAGCTGCCTCACGTCCACCGGCAGCTCGATCATCAGCCCCCACAGAGGGATCATGATGTCCAGCACCACCAGCGCCGCCAGCACCGACTGCAGGTTGAGCAGGAACACGTAGCCCACGCCGAACATCAGCTGGACGGCCGCCATGCCGAGCCACAGCGTGGGTCCGTTCCGGGGCAGCAGCCGGAAGCCCAGCGCCGCCTTGTAGTAGGCGCTGTAGAAGTCTATGTGTGAGGTGGCGTAGTAGTTGATGAGGACCGCCACCACGCCGAGCATGACGGCGAAGAAGAGGGTGTAGAACTTAAACAAGGCTTTCTGGGAGAGAAGCAGCACCACCGTGGAGACGAGGACTCCTGGACAGGAAACAGGAAGACAGGAAGGGTTAGTTTGGGTTATTCAAGGTTTCTGCTGGGTCTTAAAAAGTCTTAATTACATCCATATGTTGCGTACTAGGTCTGAAGTACGTTCATTTATCGCTTCCTCTGTCTCCTTTTTGGGATTCACCATTAGGGCTGCTCCATTATGGAAATAATCACGATTATTAAAACGATTTTTTTAAACTTTAGAACCATGCTGCATTTATTGGACATTTATTGGACATTCAGTTTAATTAATGTTCTCTCCCAGCAGCCTTTTATCTGCCGCTTAACGCAACACACAGCAGAACATCAGCAGAGATCCCCCCCCCAGCTGGCTAGTCTATGCCTTAGTGGAAAGCCCTGTTTAAAGGTACTTGGATTGGTGCTAGTATCATCATTTTTTACCACCCTTCACAGGACCTGCACTCCGCCGACTCGGGCCTCCTGTCCACCCCCCCCCCCCCCCCCCACCCCAATGCATCAGAAGGCAAACCATTGGGAGCAGGACCTTCAGTGTGGTAGCTCCTACACTGTGGAACTCGCTCCCTCCTAACATTCACCAAGCACCAACTCTGGACTCTTTTATATCACTGTTGAAAAGGCACTTGTTCCTGCAGGCTGCAGGCTTTTGCTAAATGTGTGTTTTTTGGTTTGTGTTTCTTGTTATTGTGAATTTCATGAAAGGCGCTATACAAAATAAAGTTATTATTATTATTATTAAAGGATACCCAAAGACATAAGAAAGACAGCAAACCTTAAAAAAAAAGCTGTATCCCTAAGGTGCACAGGTGAAAAATGATCATGAAAAACCTAAAACTATAATATGACATTAGTTACTTTATAATAGCTCCATACAGTATAAATACACAGCTCCTACTATTACTATAAGCTATTACTACTATTATAATATCTGAAAGTGACATCACAGCTCTGTTTAATAGTGATAGTAAAGAGCCTGGCTTTAAATGGCTTTAAAAGGGTAATTTCATAGTTTACATGTCAGTTTGATTTGTGGAAACAGGATAATAATATTCCTAGTTATTCTGAATGTGTTGGGTCTGAATGTGAAGAGTTATGTGCTGCTGGTGTTTGGGGGGGTGAGGAGGGTGGTTGGGGGGGTCTGAGCCTTGAACCTGTTGGCTGACCCACTTGACCAAACGCCTTATTTGGCTCCAGCAGCTCTGAGGGGATTTCAGAGGGGGGGTTGAGGGGGGGAGGGGGGGCACGAGGGGTTCAAAGGTCTCCAGACTGTACAAACAGGCGTATTATGTAACGCTGTTTATCTGTAAGTGTGTTAAAGCTTCAGCAGCTTGTTCTCAGAGATTATAGAGAGTTTAACGTACTGGAAAGCTTCTGTTAGGAATGGAAACGTATAGAGGACTTATTTATTAATGAGGTGAAAGAGTTTCTGACTGCAAAAAGGTTTATTTAATGTCAAACTTCCTGCTAAAATCTAATGAAAACTGCTGAATAATCAAATATACTTATAATATTATAATGTCAAAATGAACAGGGAGTAAATCCTGAACAGAAACAGAATACAATGATTTGCATTTGAATCCTTTTCAACTTATATTCAGTTGAATACACTACAAAGATATTTAAGTTCTAACTGATAAACTTTGTTGTTTCATTTTGAATGTGACGCCTGCAACACGTTCCTAAAGAGCTGGACAGAGGCATGTTAACCACTGAGTTACATCAACACTCAATAAGTGTTTGGGAACTGAGGACACTAATGGTTGAAGCTTCGTAGGAGGAATTCTTTCCCATTCTTGCTTGATGTACAACTTCAGTTACTCAACAGTCCGGGTCTCCGTAATGCGCCACACATTTTCAATGGGAGACAGGTCTGGACTGCAGGCGGGACAGTCTAGTACCTGGACTGCAGGCGGGCCAGTCTAGTACCTGGACTGCAGGCGGGACAGTCTAGTACCTGGACTGCAGGCGGGACAGTCTAGTACCTGGACTGCAGGCGGGCCAGTCTAGTACCTGGACTCTTTTACTACGAAGCCACGCTGTTGTAACACGTGCAGGATGTGGCTTGGCAATGTCTGGCTGAAATAAGACGGGACGTCTCTGAAAAAGACCTGTATGTACCGTTCAGCATTAATGGCGCCTTCACAGATGTGTTAGTTACTAATGCCATGGGCACCAACACACCCCCATACCATCACAGATGCCTCCCTCCTTCTCTCTTTCTTTCCTCCCTCCTTTCCTTACTCCTTCCTTCCTTGTTCCTTACCTCCTTCTCTTTCTTTCCTCCCTCCTATTCTCTTTCTTTCCTCCCTCCTTCCGTCCTTCCCTCCCTCCTTCCTTCCTTCCTTGTTCCTTACCCCCTTCCCTCTTTCTTTCCTCCCTCCTTCTCTCTTTCTTTCCTCCCTCCTTTCCTTCCTTATTCCTTCCTTCCTCCTTCTCTCTTTCTTTCCTCCCTCCTTTCCTTACTCCTTCCTTCCTTGTTCCTTACCTCCTTCTCTCTTTCTTTCCTCCCGCCTTCCTTCCTCCCTTGACTGGAGGACAACAGGAGGGTTAATTGAAGCGAGTGTGACTTGATTTACTGATGTCACCTCAGATGGCTCCTGGTATTACAGTCATGTGAGTGAAATGAGACTCTGTGAGGTTTTAATCAGATATGAATGTGAGAGCCTGATTTACTGATGTCTCCTTCAGACTGTCTAATATTAGCAGCTTATAATAATGATAGCAGGAGCTGTGTTTATACTAGGGGTGCTTTGGCACTGCCCTCACAATTCGATTCGATTACGATTCACCAGGTAACGATTCGATTCAACTCTACTGCACCCAACAAGGCACATTACTCATCAGTCAAGCCCAATTTCCACCGGGTCCGTCAGCGGCGCGTTACAGCTGCGCCGCGGTCACTGGAGCTGATAGGTAACAAATTACCAAATCAACTAAAATTGATCTAGTTAACAAAATCAGGCCGTTTAGTTGTGCTGCTACTACAGTAATTACTGTAGACTAAAGGCACTCGTTCAGATTTGATTGTGCTGCTACTACAGTAATTACTGTAGACTAAAGGCACTCGTTCAGATTTGATTGTGCTGCTACTACAGTAATTACTGTAGACTAAAGGCACTCGTTCAGATTTGATTGGGCTGCCGTAATTACTGTATTAACAGTGCAACTTCATTTTAAAAGGCAGCTTTCTCTACCAGAGCATGCTCCGCTCCGCTGCTGTAATGCCCCCGGTGTGAGTTGACGCCGAGCAGAGTACGGAGCTAAACCGTAGCACAGCCGTTCCATGCCGCTGACGGACCCGGTGGAAATCCCCAGTTGTGAGGCAACAGAAGCAGTCAGATATTGAACAACAGATTTTATTGGCTGCTATATGTGTATTATCACTCTCCTGTACCTTTGACATAGATGTCATTAAATAAAATAACATTAAATGGTCTTTCATGGTCATCTCCCTCCGCCTCAGCCATCTTTAGTGTTGTTGTTATGCTAGCTAGTGCTGCCGCTTAGCATGTAGCTACTAGGGATGGGCATTTCAAGCAAAAACACTATTCGAAAATCGCTGGAATTATTCAACCGATTTTCCTCACTTCCTTCCTTCCTTCCTTGAGTCTTTCCTTCCTCCCTCCCTCCCTCCTTCCTCCTTTCCTTCTCTCCTTCCCCTCCTTGCTTCTTTCCTTCCTCCCTCCCTCCCTCCTTACTCCTTTCCTCCCTTCCTTCCTTCCTCCTTTCCTTCTCTCCTTCCTTTCCTTGCTTCTTTCTTTCCTCCCTCCTTCCTTACTCCTTTCCTTCCTTCTAAACTCCCTCCCTCCCTCCTTACTCCTTTCCTTCCTTCCTTCCAAACTCCCTCCCTCCCTCCTTACTCATTTCCTTCCTTCCTTCCAAACTCCCTCCCTCCCTCCCTCCTTCCTTCCTTCCTCTTTTCCTCCCTCCATCCCTCCATACTTCTTTCCTCACTTCCTTCCTTGCTTCTTTCCTTCCTCCCTCCCTCCCTCCTTACTCCTTTCCTTCCTGTCACCTTTCCTTCTCTCCTTCCTTTCCTTGCTTCTTTCCTTCCTCCCTCCCACCTTAGTCCTTTCCTTTCCTTCCTTCCTTCCTTCCTTCCTTCCTTCCTTCCTTCCTTCCTTCCTTCCTCCTTTCCTTCTCTCCTTCCTTTCCTTGCTTCTTTCCTTCCTCCCTCCCTCCTTACTCCTTTCCTCCCTTCCTTCCTTCCTCCTTTCCTTCCTCTCCTTGCTTCTTTCCTTCCTCCCTCCCTCCTTACTCCTTTCCTTCCTCCCTTCCTCCTTTCCTTCCTTCCTCTTTTCCTCCCTTCCTCCCTCCCTCCTTACTCCTTTCCTTCCTTCCTTCCTTCCAAACTCCCTCCCTCCCTCCTTCCCTCCCTCCCTCCCTCCCTCCTTACTCCTTTCTTTCCTTCCTTCCTTCCAAACTCCCTCCCTCCCTTCCTTCCTCCCTCCCTCCCTCCCTTCCTTCCCTCCTTCCTCCTGTCCTTGACCTGAGGACAACAGGTTTGCTTCAAGACCTAACGTAGTTTATAGAGCTCACAGATAACTTTACTATCAGCTGTTTGGTTTCCTTTCCTTTTTAAAGTCGTTAACTCATCAGTTTATCTGCTAACGTCACTCTGCTGCTGAATCATGGTTTTACTTTTACCTGCTAACACTTAACCACGCTCTGTAGTCATTAGTGAGTCAGTCCTGGTCCAATATGTGATGTGGACAAACACTGGAAACGGAAAAATATTGACACAGTTAAATATTAATTAATGAGGGAGAAAGACTGGGTGTCATTTAGGAGCTCTGTAAGTTACTATGAAATATGGTTTTATGTAGTTTTCCTTTCCTTTTAACCTTCCTTCCTTCTTTCCTATGTCCTTCTTTCCTTCCTTCCTTCCTTCTGCCCTTCCTCCCCCCTACCTTCCTCTCTTTCTTCTTCTCTCCTTCCTCCCTCCCTCCCTCCTACCTTGTTTCCTCCCTCCCTCCCTCCTACCTTCCTTCCTTACTTACTTCTTTCCTCCATCCTCCCTTCCTACCTTCCTTATTTCCTTTCCTCCCTTCCTTCCTTTCTTCTGTCCTCCATCCCCCTTTCTTCCTTCTGTCGTTCCTTCCTTTCTCTCTCCTTCCTTCCTTCCTCCCTCCCTGCCTTCTTTCCTTTACTCCCTTCCTCCCTTCCTTCCTTAACTCGAACACAACAGAAGGGTTAAAGTCTTTAACTCTTCAGTCTGAATCATATATGACTTTAAAAAAGCTGCTTTCACTTTCAGCTGCTTAAAATAAGACTTTAGTCGTATATAACTAGGCATGGGCCGGTATGAGATTCTGATGGTATGATAACCCTAGGTAAAAATATCACGGTTTCACGGTATTATGATTACGGCTATAAAATGTGATATTTTGAAATGTCTGTATTTAAAAACAAAAAAAAAGTTTTTTTTTCTCCATTGAACAGTCTTTTATTTTTAGTAAATATGTATTTAAAATAAATAATAAAAAAAATAAGTGCGGTCCTTTAACTGAGGATAAACCTGCAACTCAAGTCACGACATAAATGAATTATTTTTAGTGAAAAAAACACAAAATGCAAATAGATGCACATAAATAATTGAAAAAAGTAAAAAACCTTCTAAGATAAATATATATAAATAAATAAATGCAGACAGGAGCTTAAAATTGAATCAACAGTTTTTGGAGACTTGCTCACATCATCATATCATATTGGATGTATTGACTCCTCGCGCTGCTACTGTCCGGGACCTTCTTCCTCCGAGCCGCGGCCGTCTGTCTTTTTACGGTAGCCGAAGTATAAATACAGCTGACTTGGCGCATTTAAACGGGGGGGAAAAGTTCAGGGGGCTCGCCTCCTTCAGCCATCATACAGCCTGCAGAGCTACCTGCTTGTAACAGCTACCAGAGTACGGGAGGGGTTGGACTTCACGCTGCAGCTGCACGCGACCAGCGACCATAGACTGTATATAAGACCTCCACTCTCTCTCTGATGAGACGTCACATTAAAAAAAACCCCGCTCATACCGCAGGAACGGTGTGACGGAACATTTTAGTGGTTTTGAAACCGTGACTTTTTCATACCGTGGTATACCTTGAAACCGGCAACCGGCCCACGCCTATATATAACATTCCTCTACTTTTAATAGTAATGAGTATGATGTTATAATCATAATAATTCATAATAATTACACCCAGTTCTTCTCCTTCATTAACTAATACAGATTATATGTGAGTAGTTTTTACTTTCCAGTGACGTTAGCAGACAAACTGATGAGTGAAGGAGTTTAAAAGGAAAGTAAACTGAAACTGGATTTTGACCCAACAGCTGTAATAAAAGTTAAAGTTATCAGTCAGCTGGAGTCAAATCAGGCCGTTAGCTTCTCACCCTGTTCAAGAGTCACAGACTGAAACCTGGCTGCTAATTATATATAATACAACTGATTTATACTTATATAAGGAAGGAAGGAGAGAAGGAGGAAAGGAGGAAAGGAGGGAGGAGGGAGGGAGGGAGTTTGGAAGGAAGGAAGGAGGGAAAGGAGGAAAAGAGGAAGGAAGGAAGGAAAGGAGGAAAAGAGGAAGGAAAGAAGGAAAGAAGGAAGGGAGGAAGGGAGGAAGGAAAGGAGTAAGGAGGGAAGGACGGAAGGGAGGAAAGAAGTATGGAAGGAGGAGGGAGCAAAGAAAAAGGGAAGGAGGGGAAGAACGAAGGTAAAATTAAAGAAAGAGAGAGGAAGGAAGGACAGGTTTGTTTAACCCTCCTGTTGACCCCATCTCTTTTGACTGTTCCTTCCTTCCTTCCTTCCTCCTTCCTTTCTTCCTTCTTTCCTCCCTCCTTCCTTTTCTTCCTTCTTCCTCCCTCCTTTCCTTCCTCCTTTTCTTCCTCCCTTCTTCCTTCCTCCCTCCTTTCTTCCCTCCCTTCCTTCCTCCTTTCCTTCCTCCCTCCCTCCCTCACTTCCTTCCTTGACTCGAGGACAACAGGAGGGTTAATTGAGGTGAATGTGACTCTATTTACTGATGTCACCTTCAGATTGTCTAATGTTAGTGAATGAAACTCAGTCCTGGTCCAATATTAATATAATAATATAATATATATTAATATTAATATAATAACTCAGCTGTGATGTAGAAATATATTCACATATATTAAAGTATGTTATAATGTAGGAGAAGGATTGGGTGTCATTTTAAGTCTATCAACATGACATAGTGATGAGTAGAGGACTTTAAAAGGACACTGACTACAGTATGCTCAACTTGTACTAAAGATGAATATAATATAATATAATATAATACACCTTAATAATGGGTCTGATGTCATTTTAAAATCACTAAAATGACACCCAGTCCTTCCAGCTGTGTGTTATTATATTAATATTAGACCAGGACTAACTTTCATACCTCTCTCCTCACTATAATCTAGTTTCTGCTGCTTTAATAGTTGATTTAACTTCATTTTATAGTTATATATCATTCAGTTAACAGACATACTGATGATGTTAAGGACTTTAAAAAGGAAATATGATGCAACACCTTTCATATAAAACACCTGATATTAACTTATCAGACTGTGTTATAGTATTAGTAAACCTGTTAAACCTCTCTCCTCACTATAATCTGGTTTTCTAAAGACTGACTACTGCTTTAATAGTTAATTTAGTTTCATTTTATGATCATATATCATTCAGTTAACAGACATACTGATGACTAGACGACTTTAAAAAGGAAATATGAACCAACACCTTTCATATAAAACACCTGATATTAAAGTTAGGTGTCAGGTGAATCAGACTGTGTCATATTATCAGTAAACCTGTTATAATAATTAATCATATTTGTCCATTTTCAGGGTTTGTGAACTTCAGGCTTCAAGTTTCTACATCACAGCTGTGTGTTATTATATTAATATTAGACTAGGGTTAACTTTCATACCTCTCTCCTCACTATAATCTTGTTTCTACTGCTTTAGTTGTTGATTTAATTTCATTTTATAGTCATATATCATTCAGCACAGTGAAGTTAACAGACATACTGATGAGTTAAGGACTTTAAAAAGGAAATATGACCCAACACCTTTCATATAAAACACCTGATATTAACTTATCTATGAGCTGTCAGGTGAATCAGGTGTTATATTATCAGTAAACCTGTTATAATAATTAATCATATTGGTCTATTTTCAGGGTTTGTGAACTTCAGGCTTCAAGTTTCTACATCACAGCTGTGAGTTATTATATTAATATTAGACCAGGATTAACTTTCATACCTCTCTCCTCACTATAATCTTGTTTTCTACTGTTTTAGTTGTTGATTTAATTTCATTTTATGGTCATATATCATTCAGTACAGTGAAGTTAACAGACATACTGATGACTAGACCACTTTAAAAAGGAACAGCTTTGATATAAAACACCTGATATTAAAGTTATCAGACTGTGTTATAGTATTAGTAAACCTGTTAAACCTTTGTGTCAGACATTAATTATATTTCTCCTGCTGACTTAAACTGAATATTGGACCAGGACTAACTTTCATACCTCTCTCCTCACTATAATCTAGTTTCTACTGCTTTAATAGTTGATTTAATTTCATTTTATAGTCATATATCATTCAGTTAACAGACATACTGATGAGTAGAGGACTTTAAAAGGAAATATGACCCAACAGCTTTGATATAAAACACTTGATATTAAAGTTAGGTGTCAGGTGAATCAGACTGTGTCATATTATCAGTAAACCTGTTATAATAATTCATCATATTTCTCCATTTTCAGTGTTTGTGAACTTCAGGCTTCACGTTTCTGAATATTGGACCAGGATTAACTTTCATGTCTCTCTCTTCACTATAATCTAGTTTCTACTGCTTTAGTAGTTGATTTAATTTCATTTTATAGTCATATATCATTCAGTTAACAGACATACTGATGAGTAGACGACTTTAAAAGGAAATATGATGCAACACCTTTAACATAAAACACCTGATATTAACTTATCAGACTGTGTTATAGTATTAGTAAACCTGTTAAACCTCTCTCCTCACTATAATCTAGTTTTCTACTGCTTTAGTATTTGATTTAATTTCATTTTATAGTCATATATCATTCAGCAGAGTGAAGTTAATAGACATACTGATGAGTAAAGGACTTTAAAATGAACAGCTTTGATATAAACCACCTGATATTAACTTATCTATGAGCTGTCAGGTGAATCAGACTGTGTTAAACCTTTTGTGTCAGACATTAATTATATTTCTCCTGCTGCTTAAATCGGCTTAAACAGCTGACTCCCCCCCCCCCCCCCCTTCCTCCTCCCTCCTCCTCCTCCTCCCCTCCCCCTCCTCCCCCTGCTAGCTGTCACCTTGCCCCCATGTTGTTCCCATCACACATTAAACCACATCTTTACCTCCTCTCTCTCCACAATAATAACAAACACACTCACCCGTGACCCGGAGCAGCACCTTCCACATGGCAGCAGCCCATCCTGAGCCGGGGTCGTAGTAGGAGTTAAAGATGGCGTCTATAATAAAGATGCAGGGCACTCTGAGAGCCACATCCAGCAGCGCCACGGCCTGCTGGCCAAGCCGGGTTTGGGTGGACGCCATGCGGCCTCACTGGCGACGGCGTCCCGGTGCGGCGGAGCTCCGGTTATCCATGAAACGCGTAACAGAAGATAATAAGACTAAAAGGCGTTGTGTTGTTTGTTATTAGTCAGTTGGGAGCCTGCTGTCGTCCGCCATGTTAACCTCCTGTTGCTGCTTCTTCTTCTTCTTTTAATCGCGTTGTTTCCGCCTCCAGCCGCCAGCAGACAACACCCGGGAAATATTAAACACCCGATATGTCGATTAAGTGTCCATTATTAGCTCCGTTTCGGTTAGTTTTGCTCCTTTTCTGCCTTTTTTTCTTGAGGACAGAAGTTGCTCGGCTGTTCCAGAAGGACTGAAGCTCTGACGTGACGTAACGTTGCAAGAGTTCCGGTGTTGTGGCGTCAGAGGGTGTGGCACGTGACGTGACGTTGCGCTATTTTTAATACGGTTTTTTTTCCCACCGTTTTTTTTTCTTAAATCTTATTATTATAGTTAATAATATGCTAGCCACTAATATGCTATGTCACCTTGCCCCCATTATTATTATTATTTAAATAATATTATTATTATTTAAATGATAATAATAATAATAATAATTAAAACTGCAAGCAGCGATGAACGGGCCCTCGCCCTCCCCCCACGCATGTCGGGCTGTGGCTCAGTCGGAGAATGTAGCATCACTAAGGTCTTATGTCTCAGCTGAGTTAATTTCAGGTGTTAATAATTACGATTATGGGAATAATAAGTCAAAGAATGAAGTCAAAGTGACTTCCTGTTGCCAGTAGGTGGCGCTATGACTGTTACTAAATAGACCTTCTAGATTTAAACCAAAGAGTCCAAAGAGTCCGATTACAGTTCAACAGTTCAAAGCCTCCTCCACAACTAAAGTTTTATAGAATAGTTTGTGTTCAGCTACTCCGGAGCCACGCAGGGTACTGAATGTTCCTGAAAAAGTCAAATGGTGTAACCACAAAACAATGATAAATATGAGGTTGTAAATAAATCATGACGTGGGCTTAAATGGTGTCACAGTCACAGTATCAGTTAAGCTCATGTCAGACTTTTGCGAACCATAAAATATCACATTTTTCGCCAGGTTGGGGCAGGTTTAGGCTGTCAAAAAGGTGTTTGTTTTGTATAATAATAATAATCTCTACAGATACAATAGGGCCTTCACAATGTATAGTGCTTGGGCCCTAATTAAAGCTGCCTCGGACCTGTCAAGTTTAATAGAGGTGAAAGATTTTGATGACTTTTTATGTCTCACGTCTAAAAATGATTCTAAGTGAATTTGAAGTCGTTTGGTTTAAATCTGTAGGAGGAGTTTGTTAACATACGAGGTGTGGAAATGGCAAAAATGGTGCCAAAATCACTCATTTAAATCAAAATGGGCGACTTCCTGTTGAAGTTAGGGTATGGGTCCAAGAGACTCGCCCATTTCTGCGAGCTGTAAAATATAAAAATTTTCGTCAGGTCTGATGTATGTGAACATTTTGGGGCACATTTAGGCTGCGAACTGTTTAAATGTAATGTCTAACTCCTACTTTAGGACATTTTTTGTTTTGAATATCAAAAACTAAATTTAAGACATTTTAACAGTTTTTAAGGATCCACAGGGACCCTGATGGATAAAAAAAAGAATAGATAAGGACTTTCTTTTGAGTGATCAACTTATAATAATTTTCCAAAATGAACCAAGTTATTAAGTGGTCTTAAGTAGTCAGGGTACATGGCCTTCTCAGAGGGGTGCCAGTGCTCCAGCACCCACTCTGGGACCAACCAGAACAAAAAACAGAGGATTTCCATCAATGAATAAGTCAATATGATTGTTCCTAATGAATCAAAATAAACCACCTGATTAAAACTGTGGAAGATTTATGGATAATAGTACAAATACTAAAATCTCAGGTGTGTTAATGTACAATTTTAGTTTCTCTATCATTAAAAAAATGTTAAATTTCTACAGATTTATGAACAAATGAGGGCAGAATTTCTCAATATCTGTTGCATCTGAACTTGTGATATAATCTAGCTGCAGTACCCTCACACATCCAGCAGAGGGAAGCAACAACTTGACACACACACATTACAACATCCTGTAAATTAATAGTTGTCTGTTTTTTTTTACCGGCATCCTGGGACACACACACACACACACACACAGGTAAACACATACACACACACACACACAGACACACACAAGTAAACACACACAGACACACACAGGTTTATTTGAAATAAACTGACCACTGGGCTGTTTCTTCAGTAAATCACAACAGTAACTTCCTGTCTACCAAAGGTCATCATAAGTCATGTGTTCTTGTGTTTTTCTTGTTGGTCCTCCGCATGTTATCAGTTTATTTCAGTTTGTTTAAGTTTACAGACGCTGTCTCTGACAGCTCTTTAAATTTGGAAATAATTTGCATTTAGTTTGGTTTGTACAATAAGAGACTGTTGCTTTGACAGGAGTTGTGTGTGTGTGTGTGTGTGTGTTTGTTTGTGTGTGTGTGTGTGTGTTTATACCAGGAACACCGCCAACCAGGCTCCAGCTCCATCCCCGCCCTCCCTGCCAACAGGTGAGCTGATAGCAGGCCACCCACCACTACACACACACACACACACACACACACACACACACACACACACACACACACACACACACACACACAGGATATTTTGCATAGACGTGCATCAATAGAACATTCTTGAAAGACACTGATCACGTTAAAATGAACCAATTCTGCATCTAATCCCATATGAAGTTTCCTGCTGCAGACTGTAGTCCAGACACTTTAGTGTTGAAGTTGTGGCTAACTTCAGAGCTAACCCTCCACAGGAACCTGGTTTGGGTTGTGAGGAGTTGTAGCATTAATTTACTGTCCTGTGGCTGCAGCCTCACCATCACACTCTCTCTATCTCCTATAAAGTACCCCAACCCCTTCTTTGGATCCACACAAATCTTGTGGATGACAGATTTTGATCTCAACAGATTTCTCTGATAGGTGAGGAGTCTGTATTTCTAATTATTATCATTATATTACATTTCTATGACCTCTTCATTATCAAAATATGACCCCACTATTACCTTGTTATTCCTGAGCTGGAATGTAAAGTGCTACCAGTTGTTTGAATCACTTCCGTTCCTGCTCCTACCTCTGATGTTGGTTTTTGAACACGGACGCGTTGACGTCGATGTTGAATCTCGTCTCTGTCAGAGATACGAACCAAGTACAGGCTCAGTGAGACAACCTGGCTCCACAGAACACTGTCACACAGAGAAGGTTGAGACAGAGGAGCACTTTCTTCTACACTGCCCAAAATATGACAACTAAAGACAAACCTTCTTCACCAAACTAAAGGGAAACATCCCTCATTTTGGAAATGTTGAAAAAATGGCCATACTCCTTGGTGAAGGGCCTTCTGCTGCCTTGACAGCACGGTTTGTCTTAAAATGTCCTGGTCTGAGGGACTCAGACACTTATGTAAGAAAAGTCTGGTTAAAAGAAATGTGTGTATGGTGTTTTTACAGCTCTCACATGTACAAATGAATCAAAATAAGCACGTCAACACACACACACACACACACACACACACACACACAAACAAACACGCACACCTACCATCTATCCAACTATTGGCTTCAAACAGTCGTGCTAATAAAGCACTTTGAATATGAATTTGACTTTAAATTTGAATTTGAAAGTACCTAATGTCCTCCGATGTGATGGTAGTGTGTGTTGGTGTGTATGTGTGTGTGCGTGCGTGTATGTATGTGTGTGTGTATGTGTGTGTGTGTGTGTGTTGATGTGTGTGTTGATGTGTGTGTTGATGTGCTTATTTTGATCCATTTTTTACATTTGAGAGCTGTAAAAACATCATACACACATTTCTTTTAACTAGACTTTTCCTAATATGACCCACAGTATACAAAAATGGAAATAAAATGACTCATTTAGAGAAAAAAAAAGTGTGCAGCTGATACACATTTTTAAATATATATAATTACAGTAACAAATTTGGTTGTTTCCTATAATCTGAGCGTGTGGGAGCATGTAGATGTTGAACAGAAGGATCATTGTTGACCTGATGTTCAGTACACTATCAGCAAACAACCAGCTCTGTGGAAACTGAAGAGCCTGAGGGGAAATTAATGAACACTACGACCACTTTGCATGGTTTCTGTGAGATATTAGTCTGATAGTAAAATGATGAACACCATGACCACTTTGCATGGATCCAGTGAATGTGAGGTAAGGGGTTCATAACGTACAGCTGCATATCATAAGTCACAGACTCAGAGAGAGAAGCAGACACAAACACACCATGATGGAGAAAGTTCTTCTCAGCATCATAGCCGCGTCAGGCAAGTGTTTTATTTACTTGTATATGTGGTGTTGTTTTTTAAATGTCATTAATTTCTTATATAATTATTAATATTATGCATTGTGATATCTTAGTGATTGTAATATGTACAGCACTGTGACAACTTTAAATGCTATTACTTTAGTTTTACAGTGCTTTTCCATTAACTGACACACTAAATACAAAATTACATTTTTTTATGTCCATCATCTATATTGGAAGTAATGACACACCTGAATACACTGAAATGTATTATTATTTTAGGTTTGACAATGCAAACAATGATTGTAATATCACAGTAAATTACAGTCTAATAATTACAGTAAATTCACAGTGTGTCATTTACATGTAAATGTAATATATTGTTTCTACAGCAAATCAGACACATTATTGTGAAAATACAGTATTTTAATGTGAAATGACACATGATACTGTAATTATATGAAATTACTGTAAATTCACAACAGTTCACAGTAATATAACAGCAACATATTGTGCTGTCATGTTAAACCAACTATACATTTACAGTAAACTACAATATTTCATGTTTAAATTACTGTATGGTGCTGAACACTTATCTCAGCCTATTGTAAAACTCTGAATGATTACCCACCATGCATTGCAAAAGTATGATTACAGTAGTGTATTGTGAGAATTTACTGTAAAAGAATTTACTGCAGATTGTTAACAGTGGATGTAATCAATGTGCATGTCTGTCCTCACAGTGCTGTGTGTCGTCTCGTCACACGTTCAGCGTCAGTACCACTTTATTTATGAGAAGAAGAACATGACTGAAGCTCAGAGTTACTGCAGAGACAAATACACAGACCTGGCCACGATAGACGACATGGAGGATGTGAAGACCCTGACAGACATGGTGGAGTTAAACAAAATCCCCCAAGACAGCAAGGTGCTGAATTCACTTTTCACTACTCTTCACTCTCTTACATTTGCATTGTTGACAATGACTGTATGTTAGTGAGAGGTGTCTCACACACTGAGCTGCTGCTTTAGTACATTTTCTTCAGACTATGATGAACATTTTAGTACAAATGTTCCACTTTCTTGGTAAATATGACTCAATGAGTTTGTTTTTAAGTGGGACTTTAAATGGGAGCAATAGCAGAAAGCAAAATGGTAAAAATGTTTTAATTTATTTTGTAGTGATATGAAAAAGAATAAGTATAATGAGGCTTTTTCATATCTCTCCTTTCATGTACAGAAAACAGCTCAAAATTATTGACAATTTAAAACAGAAGACAGCAAATAATTTAAACAATAAAGAAACATTTTAAGTTTAATATCATGTAATAATTTAACAATTTGATGTGTGTGTACCATTAAATTACTGAAATATACCAGCAAGTAATACTGTATCAGTTAATTTCGATCAAATCTACTCTTAAATTATATGTGAAGGGAAATGTTATGCAAAGTATCTTTAAGCTGAGCAAAGACAAATGTTTTATAACACAATCAAATCTTGCTTTCAGACGGCCTGGATAGGACTGTACGATGATGTGAACAGCTGGAGGTGGTCACACAGAGATGCAGAGGTTGAGTTCACAAAGTGGGACTATGATCAACCAAACAACAAGGGGAGTGGCCAATACTGCACAGTGATGATTCGTAAAGGAGAGTGGAACGATGTGTCTTGTAACGAACCCCTTCCATCAGTCTGCTCTAAGGTCACAGGTGAGAGTTTATCACTAGTTTTTTCCATTTTTTTTACAGTTACTGTTGAGTTTCGTCCAGATTTGGGCCGAAATAATGAGTTCCATCAGTGTGATCCCTGCATTCATTTCAAGGTGTGAAGCAGAGTCATGAAGCCAGTTTCTATAAAGCCTGTTGACTCATTGAGCTCCAACATTAACCCTTAATAGGCAGGAGTGGAGAACGAGATGTTAATTATTCTTTTTATTTACTTTGATGTTACTAAGTAAACATTTCTACAAATAATTTCTACAATTATTTGTATATTTTGGATTTTTATGAGTTGTATCTCCACCAGGATACATTGCCCCTATTAAGGTATAAAAAATGTATATACACAGTCGCCCATGAGGTTGGAATAATTTAATTTTCAGACACATTCCTCTTTTTATTTTCTATTTATACACATCAGTAATCAGCTTTGACCAATTCTGAGAATATATACACTTTATCTATCAAGAATAAATCACATTGTCACAATCATTTCATGAGAAGAAGTAAAAAATATTTGATTCCAACTTTATGGGCGACAGTGTATGTATGCATCTCCTGGTTCACGTTGTCTGTTTAAGGGTTAACACAGGTCACTGTCTCAGTCAAAGGAATAAGAAAAGGAGGCAAAGTGTCTCTGATGTGCCTTTATGGATGAATGTGTGCCTCCATGTTCATATGTACGCTCCACCACTGGATACAAAACGTTTGAAGAGAGAAGTGTAGATGTAGGGAGAGTAGGGGTGTGACGAGATGTGAGATTAAAACGTGCCGATATTTCTCTTGTAGAGGTGAATGTTGTCTCACTAACCAATATTAAGGGTGCGCACCAAAAAGAAAGAAAAGACGATCGGTTTTCTATCGCTCATTTGCACTTGATGTCTTCTTTTAGGTAGGAGGAGCAGCTGTGGAAGCCTAATGATGCAAAAAGTAAAATGAGTCTCACTACCAAATTATAACATAATTTATATGTTGTTCTACTTGTGTATGTGTGTGATACAGGATTTGTGCAATTTATTTTCATTTCTGTGTTTTTTATTAACAATATGTTATAATTTGTGATAATTTGACTCTTTATCTCATTTATATTTATATACTAGAATTGTTTCTATTCTTTATAATTCACTTTTTTGGTATTTGTGATTGTATCTGACTTTTTTATTTATGGTTGTTATTTCCAAAAATACCAAAATTATCTATCTATAAAATATCTATCTATATGGGGAAACAATCTTGCATTTTGCATACAGTGTATGATAATTGATACTTGTAAAGCAGAAATGAAGGGACATTCATGACGAGATGATTAGTTAAAACTTTTCAAAATGCACCTGCAATATTTTGCATTTTGTGAATTTCAAATAAAAGAACAGTCATATATTTCCTCATTGAAGTTTTCTTATTAGTGTTAAAATCTGTATTGTCACACCCTTAATGAAGAGGCTGTTAAAAAACAACTCATTGTCAGTGTCTCTAATTATTATTTTTACTGACACAGTCCTTTATTGGAGCAGTTCTCAGTGGATTCATAATGACACAAACATGTTACAGAAACTGTGGCATTCATCTTTATTCACTCATGTAAAGTGACAGACAGGAAAAAGATTTTCACTATGTTCTATTTTCAGGGTCAAGGGTGACATTTATCCTCAACAAAGATCACAAGAGTTGGACTGAAGCCCAGAGCTACTGCAGAGAACACTACACAGACCTGGTCACTGTGAGAAATGAAGCAGAGAACCAGGAGGTGAAGAGTAAAGCTGGTGGAATAGATGTCTGGATCGGCCTCTTCAGAGACTCCTGGAAGTGGTCTGATGGAAGCAACTCCTTCTTTAGATACTGGGCCTCAGGGGAACCTAACAACAAAAAGAAGGAGGAATGTGTGGCAATGGACTTTGGCCATTCTGGACATTGGGAGGACTGGAACTGTGACAGTAACAAACCATTTATTTGTTACAAAGGTAAGTCATGATTCAGTTATCCTTTAAATTTCAGTTCCCAGTGTTCCCAGTGTGTGTTAAGCAGCAGTCAGGTGTCCATATGAGCAGTGAAAGAGGTTTCCCTCTCTGTAATCATTCCTCCGGTTCATACTGAATATTCTCTCCTTCAAATGTGCTTTCAATGTAAAGTGATGGAGGACAAACTCCACAGTGTGTCCACAGCTTCTATTGAGCTTCATCAGTGTGAGTTACTATAGTTATTATAGTTACTATGGTAACAGTGTGAGTTAGTCATATCAAGTGATATCTGACACATTTACAGTCTGTTTAGCATCAGATTCCCTCGTAGTATTTCCTGTTGAGCTGTGGTGGAAGTATAGTAACAAAAAGACTTTGCTACTAAAAACACTGTAACGTTGAAACATAGAAGATGAAGATTTGACTCATTTGGATGCTGAAGCTTCATATTAGCTTCAGATCAACTTTTAAGTCCATGTTTAAACAGAAGGAGGACTGTGGATTTAGTCCTCCATCACTTCCATTGTAAACATTATGAAGGGATCTTCTAATGGTCAGTATGAACAGTCAAGTCAGTTTATTTATACTGCCGACACAGACTGAGAAATATAATCAAATGTTAACACAAATTGGGAGCGCTCTCATACCAGGGGGGTTACAGCACATGTCATATACCTACAACGTCCCTGCTTAGAGTCCAACTACTGACCTTTGTTGCACGTCATACCCATGTCTCTCTCTCCCCATGTTTCCTGTTGTGAAAATGTAAAAAAAAAACAAGCTACTTATGGTCAAAATATCTCTCTCTCTCTCTCGCTCTCTCGCTCTCTCTCTCGCCCCCAGATCCAGATGTCACCGATGACCCCTCCTCAGATTGCTTCTTCTTCTGAGCTCTGGTTTACATGTGTGCCTGCAATAATTTTGCTGTCAGTCCTGTGATACATCCTCCTATCAGCCCTGTGATACCTCCTCCTGTCAGCCCTGTGATACCTCCTCCTGTCAATTCTGTGGTACCTCCTCCTGTCAGCCCTGTGGTACCTCCTCCTGTCAGCCCTGTGGTACCTCCTCCTGTCAGCCCTGTGGTACCTCCTCCTGTCAGCCCTGTGGTACCTCCTCCTGTCAGCCCTGTGATACCTCCTACTGTCAGCCCTGTGATACCTCCTCCTGTCAGCCCTGTGATACCTCCTCCTATCAGCCCTGTGATACCTCTTCCTGTCAGTCCTGTGAACTGTCCTCCAGTCCCACCATGTTAAGACCTCGTCTACCAGAGCCTGGATTTAGGCGAAATGGATCCGGACCAAACCTACTCTGCACTCACACAGAAAACAAACACATGATGGCATTTGGCTTTTGATTCTGTACTATGTAGTTTATTGGTTTAATCAGTAGATATTATCTATGAACATGTTATTATTCACTTATACACTGATGATACACAAGTAACACAACACATCATGTTTCTGAGAATGTTCAACAACTTCTTACTTTCTTATTCTGAAATGTTCATTCTGTCTTCTAAACTGTAGATGTTTGATATAGTTTTTTGTACAATTTGAACCAATTCTGAATCATATTTCCTCTCAACATGATGAGAAAATGTTGATAATTCATGTGGTTAAGTTTCAAAAATATGAATACTGAACATATGGTTGTTTTGTTTGTTTTCCACTAATATCACTGATGTTACTGCTACATTAAGATCTATCCAGACCTCTCAGGTGGTCTGTGACAGGTCTGCTTTCTGTCCTCTTTTTGTTTAAATGTACTATACATATAAAGCTGAGCTAAAATCTGATGTCGTAGCATTAGTGGTTTGATTTGCATTGCAATTGGTTGATTCATGAGTTAAGCGTTGCATGAGTTCCGCCACCAGGTGGTGCTGTAGAGTCAGTAAGAAACGAGTTGTGAAAGCATTGAGAGAAGAAGAAAACTGTTTAATGTTGTACACAGCATGAGAGTAGCAGCTAGTTTATTTAGCAGCTGAGGAAACATACTGGTGGACTGTGAAGGTGAAGATTTTCTGCTTTGCTTCTTCTATGTATTAAGAAATAAAGACACTGTTAGTTACAGCCCTGCTTGTGACTGAGTCCTTGGCTGCAACACCAACAATATAAAAACAGCTGTAGTTTGAAGCTTCTAACATTAGCTTAACTTCAGTAAATCCTCCACCTAAACACATATTTTACCTTGATGTATGTCCCTATTGTAACCCCCGGTTACCAAAATAGTGGAATAAAATTAATTGGGTAACTTAGAAAATTGATTATAGAGACACGTGAATTTATGTGGATATGATTTAAATAATAAAATTAATTAATTAAAAAATATAGATTTTTTAAAAATGTAATTAGATAAATAACCGTTGTAGCAGCACACAGACTATAAAAACCTGTGTCACCTCGCTGTCATAGCAACAGCTGATCCAGATACACAGACAAATAGAGCAAAACCCAGAGTGATAAAACGAGCTATAACCTGGAGCAGTCACACTACTGCTGCTCTTTCTGCCCAAGTCAAATCCCGGTGAGTTTTTGATTGAAACTAATTAGTTGTAAATATGGCATTATTCACTGACAGAATCATTTAGTTTAGAAAAAAAGAAAAACGTTAGCAACGGTTAGCCACCGCTAATGTTGACAACCGTTGGTGGCTGTTAAGCGTTGCATGAGTTCCGCCACCAGGTGGTGCTGTAGAGTCAGTAAGAAACGAGTTGTGAAAGCATTGAGAGAAGAAGAAAACTGTTTAATGTTGTACACAGCATGAGAGTAGCAGCTAGTTTATTTAGCAGCTGAGGAAACATACTGGTGGACTGTGAAGGTGAAGATTTTCTGCTTTGCTTCTTCTATGTATTAAGAAATAAAGACACTGTTAGTTACAGCCCTGCTTGTGACTGAGTCCTTGGCTGCAACATAAACAATATAAAAACAGCTGTAGTTTGAAGCTTCTAACATTAGCTTAACTTTAGCAATTTCGGTCTCTCTCTCTCCTCTTGTTTCCTGTTGGTCTCTCTGCCACCAACTGTCCAATAAAGACAAAATAATATTAAATTAAAGCTGCAAGCAGCGATGACCGGACCCTCGCTGCAACGCCACACCTGTCAAGTTTAATAGAGGTGAAAGATTTTGATAACTTTTTATGTCTCACGTCTTAAAATGATTCTAACTGAATTTGAAGTCGTTTGGTTTAAATCTGTAGGAGGAGTTAGTTAACATACGAGGTGTGGAAATGGCAAAAATTATGCCAAAATCACTAATTTAAATCAAAATGGGCGACTTCCTGTTGAAGTTAGGGTATGGGTCCAAGAGACTTAAAAAAAAAAAATTCCAGCAGGACCAATCGAGTCATTTTGCCTCGCCCATGTCTGCGAGCCATAAAATATCAAACTTTTCGTCAGGTCTGATGTATGTGAACATTTTGGGGCACATTTAGGCTGCAAACTGTTCAAACATAATGTCTAACTCCTACTTTAGGACATTTTTTGTTTTGAATATCAAAAACTAAATTTAAGACATTTTAACAGTTTTTAAGGATCCACAGGGACCCTGATAGATTAAAAAAAAAGAATAGATAAGGACTTTCTTTTGAGTGATCAACTTATAATAATTTTCCAAAATGAACCAAGTTATTAAGTGGTCTTAAGTAGTCAGGGTACATGGCCTTCTCAAAGGGGTGCCAGTGCTCCAGCACCCACTCTGGGACCAACCAGAACAAAAAACAGGATTTCCATCAATGAATAAGTCAATATGATTGTTCCTAATAAGTCAAAATAAACCACCTGATTAAAACTATGGAAGATTTATGGATAATAAATACTATAATGTCAGGTGTGTTAATGTACAATTTTAATTTCTCTATCATTAAATAAAATGTCACGTTTCTACAGATATATGAATGATTAAGGACAGAATTTCACAAGGATATCTGTTGCAGCTGTACTTGTGATATAATCTAGCTGCAGTACCCTCACACATCCAGCAGAGGGAAGCAACAATTTGACACACACACATCACAACATCCTGTAAATTAATAGTTGTCTTTTTTTTTTAGTAGGAGTCCACGCCTGCTCCGATACCGGCATCCTGGGACACACACACACACACACACACACACACAGGTAAACACACACACACACACACACAAAGACACACAAGTAAACACACACAGACACACAGACAGACACACACAGGTAAACACTCACACACACACACTCACACACACAGGTTTATTTGAAGTAAACTGACCACTGGGCTGTTTCTTCAGTAAATCACAACAGTAACTTCCTGTCTACCAAAGATCATCATAAGTCATGTGTTCTTGTGTTTTTCTTGTTGGCCCTCCGCATGTTATCAGTTTATTTCAGTTTGTTTAACTTTACAGACGCCGTCTCTGACAGCTCTTTAAATTTGGAAAGAATTTGCATTTAGTTTGGTTTGTACAATAAGAGACTGTTGTTGCTTTGACAGGAGTTGTGTGTGTGTTTATACAATGAACACCGCCAACCAGGCTCCAGCTCCATCCCCGCCCTCCCTGCCAACAGGTGAGCTGACAGCAGGTCACCCACCACTACACAAACACAGACACACACACACACACACACACACACACACACACACACACACACACACACAGGATATTTGCATAGACGTGCATCAATATAACATACTTGAAAGACACTGATCACGTTAAAATGAACCAATTCTGCATCTAATCCCATATGAAGTTTCCTGCTGCAGACTGTAGTCCAGACACTTTAGTGTTGAAGTTGTGGCTAACTTCAGAGCTAACCCTCCACAGGAACCTGGTTTGGGTTGTGAGGAGTTGTAGCATTAATTTACTGTCCTGTAGCTGCAGCCTCACCATCACACTCTCTCTATCTCCTATAAAGTACCCCAACCCCTTCTTTGGATCCACACAAATCTTGTGGATGACAGATTTTGATCTCAACAGATTTCTCTGATAGGTGAGGAGTCTGTATTTCTAATTATTATCATTATATTACATTTCTATGACCTCTTCATTATCAAAATATGACCCCACTATTACCTTGTTATTCCTGAGCTGGAATGTAAAGTGCTACCAGTTGTTTTAATCACTTCCGTTCCTGCTCCTACCCCTGATGTTGGTTTTTGAACACGGACGCGTTGACGTCGATGTTGAATCTCGTCTCTGTCAGAGATACGAACCAAGTACAGGCTCAGTGAGACAACCTGGCTCCACAGAACACTGTCACACAGAGAAGGTTGAGACAGAGGAGCACTTTCTTCTACACTGCCCAAAATATGACAACTAAAGACAAACCTTCTTCACCAAACTAAAGAGAAACACCCCTCATTTTGGAAATGTTGAAAAAATGGCCATACTCCTTGGTGAAGGGCCTTCTGCTGCCTTGACAGCACGGTTTGTCTTAAAATGTCCTGATCTGAGGGACTCAGACACTTATGTAAGAAAAGTCTGGTTAAAAGAAATGTGTGAATGGTGTTTTTACAGCTCTCACATGTACAAATGGATCAAAATAAGCACACAAACACACACACACACACACACACACACATATTTAGGAAATGTTGAAAAAATGTGCATGTGTGTGTGTGTGTCTGTGTGTAGTGGTTGGTGTCTTGCTGTCAGCTCACCTTTTGGCAGGGAGGGCGAGGATTGGAGCTGGAGCCTGGTTGGCGGTGTTCCTGGTATAAACACACACACACACACACACACACACACAGACACGCGTGTTAGTCTGTGTGTGTGTGTGTGTGTGTGTGTGTGTGTGTATGGAAATAAAATACATAATTAAAAAAAAAAATTCTGTGCAGCTGATACACATTTTTAAATATGCATAATTATGGTAACATATTTGGTTGTTTCCTATAATCTGAGCGTGTGGAAGCATGTAGATGTTGAACAGAAGGATCATTGTTGACCTGATGTTCAGAACACTATCAGCAAACAACCAGCTCTGTGGAAACTGAAGAGCCTGAGAGAAAAATAATAAACACCATGACCACTTTGCATGGTTTCTGTGAGATATTAGTCTGATAGTAAAATGATGAACACCATGACCACTTTGCATGGATCCAGTGAATGTGAGGTAAGGGGTTCATAACGTACAGCTGCATATCATAAGTCACAGACTCAGAGAGAGAAGCAGACACAAACACACCATGATGGAGAAAGTTCTTCTCAGCATCATAGCCGCGTCAGGCAAGTGTTTTATTTACTTGTATATGTGGTGATGTTTTTTAAATGTCATTAATTTCTTATATAATTATTAATATTATGCATTGTGATATCTTAGTGATTGTAATATGTACAGCACTGTGACAACTTTAAATGCTATTACTTTAGTTTTACAGTGCTTTTCCATTAACTGACACACTAAATACAAAATGACCTTTTTTAATGTTCATCATCTATATTGGAAGTAATGACACACCTGAATACACTGAAATGTAATATTATTATTTTAGGTTTGACAATGCAAACAATGACTGTAATTTCACAGTAAATTACAGTCTAATAATTGCAGTAAATTCACAGTGTGTAATTTACATGTAAATGTAATATATTGTGTTTCTACAGCAAATCAGACACATTACTTGTGAAATGACACAATATGATACTGTAATTATATGAAATTACTGTAAATTCACAACAATTCACAGTAATATAACAGCAACATATTGTGCTTTCATGTTAAACCAACTATAAATTTACAGTAAACTACAATATTTCATGTTTAAATTACTGTATGGTGCTGAACACTTATCTCAGCCTATTGTAAAACTCTGAATGATTACCCACCATGCATTGCAAAAGTATGATTACAGTAGTTTATTGTGAGAATTTACTGTAAAAGAATTTACTGTAGATTGTTAACAGTGGATGTAATCAATGTGCATGTCTGTCATCACAGTGCTGTGTGTCGTCTCGTCACGCGTCCAGCATCAGTACCACTTTGTTTATGAGAAGAAGAACATGACTGAAGCGCAGACTTACTGCAGAGGCAAATACACAGACCTGGCCACGATAGACGACATGGAGGATGTGGAGACCCTGACAGACATGGTGGATTTAAGCAAAATCCCCCAAGACAGCAAGGCGGTGAATTCACTTTTCACTACTCTTCACTCTCTTAAATTTGCATTTTTGACAATGACAGTATGTTAGTGAGAGGTGTCTCACACACTGAGCTGCTGCTTTAGTACATTTTCTTCAGACTATGATGAACATTTTAGTACAAATGTTCCACTTTCTTGGTAAATATGACCCAATGAGTTTGTTTTTAAGTGGGACTTTAAATGGGAGTAATAGCAGAAAACAAAATGGTAAAAATGGTTTTAATTTATTTTGTAGTGATATGAAAAAGAATAAGAATAATGAGGCTTTTTCATATCTCTCCTTTCATGTACAGAAAACAGCTTAAAATTATTGACAATTTAAAACAGAAGACAACAAATAATAATAACAATAAAGAAACATTTTAAGTTTAATATCATGTATTTTAACAATTTGATGTGTGTGTATCATTAAATTACTGAAACATACCAACAAGTAATACTGTATCAGTTAATTTAGATCAAATCTACTCTTAAATTATATATGAAGGGAAATGTTCTGCAAAGTATCTTTAAGCTGAGCAAAGACAAATGTTTTATAACACAATCAAATCTTGCTTTCAGACGGCCTGGATAGGACTGTACGATGATGTGGACAGCTGGAGGTGGTCACACAGAGATGCAGAGGCTGAGTTCACAAAGTGGTCCTATAATGAACCAAACAACGATGGGAGGGGTGAATACTGCACAAGGATGCGTGATAATGGAGAGTGGAGAGATGAATCTTGTAACAATGGTCTTCCATCAGTCTGCTCTAATGTCACAGGTGAGAGTTTATCACTAGTTTTTTCCATTTTTTTCCAGTTACTGTTGAGTTTCGTTCAGATTTGGGCCGAAATAGTGAGTTCCATCAGTGTGATCCCTGCATTCATTTCAAGGTGTGAAGCAGAGTCATGAAGCCAGTTTCTATAAAGCCTGTTGACTCATTGAGCTCCATCATTAACACTTAATAGGCAAGAGTGGAGAACGAGATGTTAATTATTCTTTTTATTTACTTTGATGTTACTAAGTAAACATTTCTACAAATAATTTTTACAATTATTTGTATAGTTTGGATTTTTATGAGTTGTATCTCCACCAGGATACATTGCCCCTATTAAGGTATAAAAAATGTATATACACGGTCGCCCATGAAGTTAGGGTTAGGGTTAGGGTTAGGGTTAGTTAATTTAGTTCTCAGACACATTCCTCTTTTTATTTTCTATGTATACACATCAGTAATCAGCTTTGACCAGGTGCAATGAGATTGAATAAATCACATTGTCACAATCATTAACACGTTAACACAGGTCACTGTCTCAGTCAAAGGAATAAGAAAAGGAGGCAAAGTGTCTCTGATGTGCCTTTATGGATGAATGTGTGCCTCCATGTTCATATGTACGCTCCACCACTGGATACAAAACGTTTGAAGAGAGAAGTGTAGACGTAGGGAGAGTAGGGGTGTGACGAGATGTGAGATTAAAACATGTCAATATTTCTCTTGTAGAGGTGAATGTTGTCTCACTAACCAATATTAAGGGTGCGCACCAAAAAAAAAGAAAAGACGATCGGTTTTCTATCGCTCATTTGTACATCATGTCTTCTTTTAGGTAGGAGGAGCAGCTGTGGAAGCCTAATGATGCAAAAAGTAAAATGAGTCTCACTACCAAATTATAACACAATTTATATGTGTTCTACTTGTGTATGTGTGTGATACAGGATTTGTGCAATTTACTTTTATTTCTGTGTTTTTATTAACAATATGTTATAAATTGTGATCATTTGACTCTTTATCTCATTTATATTTATATACTAGAATTGTTTCTATTCTATATAATTCACTTTTTGGTATTTGTGATTGTATCTGACTTTTTTATTTATGGTTGTTATTTCCAAAAATACCAAAATTATCTATATATAAAATATTTATCTATATGGGGAAACAATCTTGCATTTAGCATACAGTGTATGATAATTGATACTTGTAAAGGAAGGGACATTCATTTCAAGATGATTAGTTAAAACATTTCAAAATGCACCTACATTATTTTGCATTTTGTGAATTTCAAATAAAAGAACAGTCATATATTTCTTTGTTGAAGTTTTCTTATTAGTGTTAAAATCTCGTCTCATCTCGTGAGCTGAGTGTATCGTCACACCCTTAATGAAGAGGCTGTTAAAAAAACAACTCATTGTCAGTGTCTCAAATTATTATTTTTACTGACACAGTCCTTTATTGGAGCAGTTCTCAGTCGATTCATAATGACACAAACATGTTACAGAAACTGTGGCATTCATCTTTATTCACTCATGTAAAGTGACAGACAGGAAAAAGATTTTCACTATGGTCTATTTTCAGGGTCAAGGGTGACATTTATCCTTATCACTACTACCATGAATTGGACTGAAGCCCAGAGCTACTGCAGAGAACGCTACACAGACCTGGCCACTGTGAGAAATGAAGCAGAGAACCAGGAGGTGATGAGTAAAGCTGGTGGAGAAGAAGTCTGGATCGGCCTCTTCAGAGACTCCTGGAAGTGGTCTGATGGAAGCAACTCCTTCTTTAGATACTGGGCCTCAGGGGAACCTAACAACGGGAAGGAGGAATGTGTGGCAATGAACTTCAACCGTTCTGGACGTTGGGAGGACTGGAGATGTTCCCATGAAAAACCATTTATTTGTTACGAAGGTCAGTCATGATTCAGTTATCCTTTAAATTTCAGTTCCCAGTGTTCCCAGTGTGTGTTCAGCAGCAGTCAGGTGTCCATATGAAGTAAAAACAAAACAAGCTACTTATGGTCAAAATCTCTCTCTCTCTCTCTCTCTCTCTCTCTCTCTCTCTCTCTCTCTCTCTCTCTCTCTCTCTCTCTCTCTCTCTCCCTCTCTCTCTCTCTCCAGATCCAGATGGCCCTGATGACCCCTCCTCAGATTGCTTCTTCTTCTGAGCTCTGGTTTACATGTGTGCCTGCAATAGTTTTGCTGTCAGTCCTGTGATACATCCTCCTATCAGCCCTGTGGTACCTCCTCCTGTCAGCCCTGTGGTACCTCCTCCTGTCAGCCCTGTGGTACCTCCTCCTGTCAGCCCTGTGGTACCTCCTCCTGTCAGCCCTGTGATACCTACTTCTGTCAGCCCTGTGGTACCTCCTCCTGTCAGCCCTGTGGTACCTCCTCCTATCAGCCCTGTGGTACCTCCTCCTGTCAGCCCTGTGATACCTCCTCCTGTCAGTCCTGTGATACCTCCTCCTGTCAGCCCTGTGATACCTCCTCCTGTCAGCCCTGTGATACCTCCTCCTGTCAGCCCTGTGGTACCTCCTCCTGTCAGTCCTGTGTTCTGTCCTCCAGTCCCACCATGTTAAGACCTCGTCTACCAGAGCCTTGATGTATGCTGTATGGATCCGGACCAAACCTATTCTGCACTCACACAGAAAACAAACACATGATGATATTTGGCTTTTGATTCTGTACTATGTAGTTTATTGGTTTAATCAGTAGATATTAGCTATGAACATGTTATTCTTCACTTGTACACTGATGATACACAAGTAACACAACACATCATGTTTCTGAGAATGTTCAACAACTTCTTACTTTCTTATTCTGAAATGATCATTCTGTCTTCTAAACTGTAGATGTTTGATATAGTTTTTCTACAATTTGAACCAATTCTGAATCACATTTCCTCTCTACATGATAAGAAAATGTTGATAATTAATGTGTTTAAGTTTCAAAAATATTAATATCTTAATGTAGCACTAATATCACTGATGTTACTGCTACATTAAGATCTATCCAGACCTCTCAGGTGGTCTGTGACAGGTCTGCTTACTGTCCTCTTCTAGTTGAAATGTACTATACATATAAAGCTGAGCTAAAATCTGATGTCGTAGCATTAGTGGTTTGATTTGCATTGCAATTGGTTGATTCATGAGTTAAGCGTTGCATGAGTTCCGCCACCAGGTGGTGCTGTAGAGTCAGTAAGAAACGAGTTGTGAAAGCATTGAGAGAAGAAGAAAACTGTTTAATGTTGTACACAGCATGAGAGTAGCAGCTAGTTTATTTAGCAGCTGAGGAAACATACTGGTGGACTGTGAAGGTGAAGATTTTCTGCTTTGCTTCTTCTATGTATTAAGAAATAAAGACACTGTTAGTTACAGCCCTGCTTGTGACTGAGTCCTTGGCTGCAACATCAACAATATAAAAACAGCTGTAGTTTGAAGCTTCTAACATTAGCTTAACTTCAGTAAATCCTCCACCTAAACACATATTTTACCTTGATGTATGTCCCTATTGTAAACCCCGGTTACCTAAATTGTGGAATAAAATAAATGGGATAACTTGATTGATTAGAGAAACGTGAATTTATGTGGATATGGTTTTAATAATAAATTAATTAATTAAAACAATAAAATACATTTTTAAATTTAATTAGATAAATAGCCGTTGTACCATCACACAGACTATAAAAGCCTGTGTCACCTCGCTGTCATAGCAACAGCTGATCCAGATACACAGACAAATAGAGCAAAACCCAGAGTGATAAAACGAGCTATAACCTGGAGCAGTCACACTACTGCTGCTCTTTCTGCTCAAGTCAAATCACGGTGAGTTTTTGATTGATACTAATTAGTTGTAAATATGGCATTATTCACTGACAAAATCATTTAGTTTAGGAAAAAAAGAAAAACGTTAGCAACGGTTAGCCACCGCTAATGTTGACAACCGTTGGTGGCTGTTAAGCGTTGCATGAGTTCCGCCACCAGGTGGTGCTGTAGAGTCAGTAAGAAACGAGTTGTGAAAGCATTGAGAGAAGAAGAAAACTGTTTAATGTTGTACACAGCATGAGAGTAGCAGCTAGTTTATTTAGCAGCTGAGGAAACATACTGGTGGACTGTGAAGGTGAAGATTTTCTGCTTTGCTTCTTCTATGTATTAAGAAATAAAGACACTGTTAGTTACAGCCCTGCTTGTGACTGAGTCCTTGGCTGTAACATCAACAATATAAAAACAGCTGTAGTTTGAAGCTTCTAACATTAGCTTAACTTCAGTAACTTCGGTCTCTCTCTCTTCTTGTTTCCTGTTGGCCTCTCTGCCACCAACTGTCCAATAAAGACAAAATAATATTAAATTAAAGCTGCAAGCAGCGATGACCGGACCCTCGCTGCAACGCCACACCTGTCAAGTTTAATAGAGGTGAAAGATTTTGATAACTTTTTATGTCTCACGTCTTAAAATGATTCTAAGTGAATTTGAAGTCGTTTGGTTTAAATCTGTAGGAGGAGTTTGTTAACATACGAGGTGTGAAAATGGCAAAAATGATGCCATAATCACTAATTTAAATCAAAATGGGCGACTTCCTGTTGAAGTTAGGGTATGGGTCTAAGAGACTTAAAATAAAAAATTCCAGCAGGACTAATCGAGTCATTTTGCCTTGCCCATTTCTGCAAGCTGTAAAATATAAAAAATTTTCGTCAGGTCTGATGTATGTGAACATTTTGGGGCACATTTAGGCTGCAAACTGTTCAAATGTAATGTCTAACTCCTACTTTAGGACATTTTTTATTTTGAATATCAAAAACTAAATTTAAGACATTTTAACAGTTTTTAAGGATCCACAGGGACCCTGATAGATAAAATATCTATAAAAGTATAGATAAGGACTTTCTTTTGAGTGATCAACTTATAATAATTTTCCAAAATGATGAAGTTATTAAGTGGTCTTAAGTAGTCAGGGTACATGGCCTTCTCAGAGGGGTGCCAGTGGTCCAGCACCCACTCTGGGACCAACCAGAACAAAAAACAGAGGATTTCCATCAATGAATAAGTCAATATGATTGTTCCTAATGAATCAAAATAAACCAGCTGATTAAAACTGTGGAAGATTTATGGATAATAGTACAAATACTATAATCTCAGGTGTGTTAATGTACAATTTTAGTTTCTCTATTATTAAAAAAAGTCACGTTTCTACAGATTTATGAATAAATGAGGACAGAATTTCTCAAGGATATCTGTTGCAGCTGTACTTGTGATATAATCTAGCTGCAGTACCCTCACACATCCAGCAGAGGGAAGCAACAACTTGACACACACACATCACAACATCCTGTAAATTAATAGTTGTCTTTTTTTTTTAGTAGGAGTCCACGCCTGCTCTGATACCGGCATCTTGGGACACACATACAGGTAACACACACACTCAGGTTTATTTGAAGTAAACTGACCACTGGGCTGTTTCTTCAGTAAATCACAACAGTAACTTCCTGTCCACCAAAGATCATCATAAGTCATGTGTTCTTGTGTTTTTCTTGTTGGCCCTCCGCATGTTATCAGTTTATTTCAGTTTGTTTAAGTTTACAGACGCCGTCTCTGACAGCTCTTTAAATTTGGAAAGAATTTGCATTTAGTTTGGTTTGTCCAATACGAGACTGTTGCTTTGACAGGAGTTTTCAGTGTGTGTGTATATGTGTGTGTGTGTGTGTGTGTGTGTGTGTTTGTGTGTGTGTGCGTTTGTGTTTATACCAGGAACACAGCCATCCCCGCCCTCCCTGCCAACAGGTGAGCTGACAGCAGGCCACCCACCACTACACACACACACACACACACACACACACACACACACACACACACACACACACACACATACTTGAAAGACACTGATCACGTTAAAATGAACCAATTCTGCATCTAATCCCATATGAAGTTTCCTGCTGCAGACTGTAGTCCAGACACTTTAGTGTTGAAGTTGTGGCTAACTTCAGAGCTAACCCTCCACAGGAACCTGGTTTGGGTTGTGAGGAGTTGTAGCATTAATTTACTGTCCTGTGGCTGCAGCCTCGCCATCACACTCTCTCTATCTCCTATAAAGTACCCCAACCCCTTCTTTGGATCCACACAAATCTTGTGGATGACAGATTTTGATCTCAACAGATTTCTCTGATAGGTGAGGAGTCTGTATTTCTAATTATTATCATTGTATTACATTTCTATGACCTCTTCATTATCAAAATATGACCCCACTATTACCTTGTTATTCCTGAGCTGGAATGTAAAGTGCTACCAGTTGTTTGAATCACTTCCGTTCCTGCTCCTACCTCTGATGTTGGTTTTTGAACACGGACGCGTTGACGTTGATGTTGAATCTCGTCTCTGTCAGAGATACGAACCAAGTACAGGCTCAGTGAGACAACCTGGCTCCACAGAACACTGTCACACAGAGAAGGTTGAGACAGAGGAGCACTTTCTTCTACACTGCCCAAAATATGACAACTAAAGACAAACCTTCTTCACCAAACTAAAGAGAAACATCCCTCATTTTGGAAAAGTTGAAAAAATTGGTGAAGGGCCTTCTGCTGCCTTGACAGCACGGTTTGTCTTAAAATGTCCTGATCTGAGGGACTCAGACACTTATGTAAGAAAAGTCTGGTTAAAAGAAATGTGTGAATGGTGTTTTTACAGCTCTCACATGTACAAATGGATCAAAATAAGCACACAAACACACACACACACACACACACACAAACAAACACGCACACCTACCATCCATCCAACTATTGGCTTCAAACAGTCGTGCTAATAAAGCACTTTGAATATGAATTTGAATTTAAATTTGAATTTGAGAGTACCTAATGTCCTCCGATGTGATGGTAGTGTGTGTTGGTGTGTATGTGTGTGTGCGTGCGTGTATGTATGTGTGTGTGTATGTGTGTGTGTGTGTGTGTTGATGTGTGTGTTGATGTGTGTGTTGATGTGCTTATTTTGATCCATTTTTTACATTTGAGAGCTGTAAAAACATCATACACACATTTCTTTTAACTAGACTTTTCCTAATATGACCCACAGTATACAAAAATGGAAATAAAATGACTCATTTAGAGAAAAAAAAAGTGTGCAGCTGATACACATTTTTAAATATATATAATTACAGTAACAAATTTGGTTGTTTCCTATAATCTGAGCGTGTGGGAGCATGTAGATGTTGAACAGAAGGATCATTGTTGACCTGATGTTCAGAACACTATCAGCAAACAACCAGCTCTGTGGAAACTGAAGAGCCTGAGGGGAAATTAATAAACACTACGACCACTTTGCATGGTTTCTGTGAGATATTAGTCTGATAGTAAAATGATGAACACCATGACCACTTTGCATGGATCCAGTGAATGTGAGGTAAGGGTTCATAACGTACAGCTGCATATCATAAGTCACAGACTCAGAGAGAGAAGCAGACACAAACACACCATAATGGAGAAAGTTCTTCTCAGCATCATAGCCGCGTCAGGCAAGTGTTTTATTTACTTGTATATGTGTTGTTGTTTTTTAATGTCATTAATTTCTTATATAATTATTAATATTATGCATTGTGATATCTTAGTGATTGTAATATGTACAGCACTGTGACAACTTTAAATGCTATTACTTTAGTTTTACAGTGCTTTTCCATTAACTGACACACTAAATACTAAATGACCTTTTTAATGTTCATCATCTATATTGGAAGTAATGACACACCTGAATACACTGAAATGTAATATTATTATTTTAGGTTTGACAATGCAAACAATGATTGTAATTTCACGGTAAATTACAGTCTAATAATTGCAGTAAATTCACAGTGTGTAATTTACATGTAAATGTAATATATTGTGTTTCTACAGCAAATCAGACACATTACTGTGAAATGACACAATATGATACTGTAATTATATGAAATTACTGTAAATTCACAACAATTCACAGTAATATAACAGCAACATATTGTGCTTTCATGTTAAACCAACTACAAATTTACAGTAAACTACAATATTTCATGTTTAAATTACTGTATGGTACTGAACACTTATCTCAGCCTATTGTAAAACTCTGAATGATTACCCACCATGCATTGCAAAAATATGATTACAGTAGTTTATTGTGAGAATTTACTGTAAAAGAATTTACTGTAGATTGTTAACAGTGGATGTAATCAATGTGCATGTCTGTCATCACAGTGCTGTGTGTCGTCTCGTCACACGTTCAGCGTGAGTACCACTTTGTTTATGAGGAGAAGAACATGGAAGAAGCTCAGAGTTACTGCAGAGACAAATACACAGACCTGGCCACGATAGACGACATGGAGGATGTGGAGACCCTGATAGACAAAGCAGACATACATGGGGTGAATTCACTTTTCACTACTCTTCACTCTCTTAAATTTGCATTTTTGACAATGACAGTATGTTAGTGAGAGGTGTCTCACACACTGAGCTGCTGCTTTAGTACATTTATTCAGACTATGATGAACATTTTAGTACAAATGTTCCACTTTCTTGGTAAATATGACCCAATGAGTTTGTTTTTAAGTGGGACTTTAAATGGGAGCAATAGCAGAAAGCAAAATGTGAAATATATGTGAAAATATTATGAAAATGGACAATAAAATACAATATTTGTAAAAATGGTTTTAATTTATTTAGTATTTATATGAAAAAGAATAAGTATAATGAGGCTTTTTCATATCTCTCCTTTCATGTACAAAAAACAGCTCAAAATTATTGATAATTTAAAACAGAAGACAGCAAATAATTTAAACAGGAAAGAAACATTTTAAGTTTAATATCATGTAATAATTTAACAATTTGATGTGTGTGTACCATTAAATTACTGAAATATACCAGCAAGTAATACTGTATCAGTCAATTTAGATCAAATCTACTCTTATAATGTTTGTGAAGGGAAATGTTATGCAAAGTATCTTTAAGCTGAGCAAAGACAAATGTTTTATAACACAATCAAATCTTGCTTTCAGACGGCCTGGATAGGACTGTACGATGATGTGGACAGCTGGAGGTGGTCACACAGAGATGCAGAGGCTGAGTTCACAAAGTGGTCCCCAAGTGAACCAAACAACTATGGGAGTGGTGAATACTGCACAGGGATGAATGATAATGGAAAGTGGTATGATGTGTCTTGTAACACTCCCCTTCCATCAGTCTGCTCTGATCTCACAGGTGAGAGTTTATCACTAGTTTTTTCCATTTTTTTCCAGTTACTGTTCAGTTTCGTCCAGATTTGGGCCGAAATAGTCAGTTCCATCAGTGTGATCCCTGCATTCATTTCAAGGTGTGAAGCAGAGTCATGAAGCCAGTTTCTATAAAGCCTGTTGACTCATTGAGCTCCAACATTAACCCTTAATTGGCAGGAGTGGAGAACGAGATGTTAATTATTCTTTTTATTTACTTTGATGTTACTAAGTAAACATTTCTACAAATAATTTCTACAATTTTTTGTATAGTTTGGATTTTTATGAGTTGTATCTCCACCAGGATACATTGCCCCTATTAAGGTATAAAAAATTTATATACACGGTCGCCCATGAAGTTGGAGACACATTTAGTTTTCAGACACATTCCTCTTTTTATTTTCTATTTATACACATCAGTAATCAGCTTTGACCAATTCTGAGAATATATACACTTTATCTATCAAGAATAAATCACATTGTCACAATCATTTCATGAGAAGAAGTAAAAAAATATTTGATTCCAACTTTATGGGCGACAGTGTATGTATGCATCTCCTGGTTCACGTTGTCTGTTTAAGGGTTAACACAGATCACTGTCTCAGTCAAAGGAATAAGAGAAGGAGGCAAAGTGTCTCTGATGTGACTTTATGGATGAATGTGTGCCTCCATGTTCATATGTACGCTCCACCACTGGATACAAAACGTTTGAAGAGAGAAGTGTAGACGTAGGGAGAGTAGGGGTGTGACGAGATGTGAGATTAAAACGTGCCGATATTTCTCTTGTAGAGGTGAATGTTGTCTCACTAACCAATATTAAGGGTGCGCACCAAAAAAAAAGAAAAGACGATTGGTTGTCTATCGCTCATTTGTACATCATGTCTTCTTTTAGGTAGGAGGAGCAGCTGTGGAAGCCTAATGATGCAAAAAGTAAAATGAGTCTCACTACCAAATTATAACACAATTTATATGTTGTTCTACTTGTGTATGTGTGTGATATAGGATTTGTGCAATTTACTTTTATTTCTGTGTTTTTTATTAACAATATGTTATAAATTGTGATCATTTGACTCTTTATCTCATTTATATTTATATACTAGAATTGTTTCTATTCTATATAATTCACTTTTTGGTATTTGTGATTGTATACACTTTTGGTATTTATGGTTGTTAGGTTATTTCCAAAAATACCAAAATTGTCTAAATATAAAATATCTATCTATTTGGGGAAACAATCTTGCATTTTGCATACAGCGTATGATAATTCATATTCAAATGAAGTGACATTCATGACAAGATGATTAGTTAAAAAAATTCAAAATGCACCTGCAATATTTTGCATTTTGTGAATTTCAAATAAAAGAACATTCATATATTTCCTCATTGAAGTTTTCTTATTAGTGTTAAAATCTGTATCGTAACACCCTTAATGAAGAGGTTGTTAAAAAACAACAACTCATTGTCAGTGTCTCTAATTATTATTTTTACTGACACAGTCCTTTATTGGAGCAGTTCTCAGTGGATTCATAATGACACAAACATGTTACAGAAACTGTGGCATTCATCGTTTTCTCATGTAAAGTGACAGACAGGAAACACAGATTTTCACTATGATCTATTTTCAGGGTCAAATGTGACATTTACCCTCAACACTCAGTCCAAGAGTTGGACTGAAGCCCAGAGCTACTGCAGAGAACGCTACACAGACCTGGCCACTGTGAGAAATGAAGCAGAGAACCAGGAGGTGAAGGATCTAGCTGGTGGAAAACGGGTCTGGATCGGCCTCTTCAGAGACTCCTGGAAGTGGTCTGATGGAAGTAAGTCCTCCTTTAGGTACTGGGACTCAGGGGAACCTAACAACAACAACAGGAACGAGCAATGTGTGGCAATGGACTTTGACCGTTCTGGACATTGGGAGGACCACAACTGTGACCATGACCATCCATTTATTTGTTACGAAGGTAAGTCATGATTCAGTTATCCTTTAAATTTCAGTTCCCAGTGTTCCCAGTGTGTGTTCAGCAGCAGTCAGGTGTCCATATGAACAGTGAAAGAGGGTTTCCTCTCTGTAATCATTCCTCCTGTTCATACTGACTATTCTCTCCTTCAAATGTGCTTTCAATGTAAAGTGATGGAGAACAAACTCCACAGTGTTTCCAGTGTCATTTAAACGTAGATATGAAACTTCTATTGAGCTTCAGCAGTGTGAGTTAGTCATATCAAGTGATATCTGACACATTTACAGTCTCTTTAGCATCAGATTCCCTCTTAGTGCTTCCTGTTGAGCTGTGGTGGAAGTATAGTAACAAAAAGACTTTGCTACTAAAAACACTGTAACGTTGAAACATAGAAGATGAAGATTTGACTCATTTGGACGCTGAAGCTTCATATTAGCTTCAGATCAACTTTTAAGTCCATGTTTCCACAGAAGGAGGACTGTGGATTTAGTTTCAACAGTCTGAGTTAGTCATATCAAGTGATATCTGACACATTTACAGTCTCTTTAGCATTGTAATTACATTATGAAGGGATCTTCTAATGGTCAGTATGAACAGTCAAGTCAGTTTATTTATACTGCCGACACAGACTGAGAAATATAATCAAGTGTTAACACAAATTGGGAGCGCCCTCATACCAGGGGGGTTACAGCACATGTCATATACCTACAACGTCCCTGCTTAGAGTCCAACAACTGACCTTTGTTGCATGTCATACCCATGTCTCTCTCTCCCCATGTTTCCTGTTGTGAAAATGTAAAAACAAAACAAGCTACTTATGGTCAAAATCTCTCTCTCTCTCTCTCTCTCTCTCTCTTCTCTCTCTCTCTCTCTCTCTCTCTCTCTCTCTCTCTCTCTCCCCAGATCCAGATGGCCCTGATGACCCCTCCTCAGATTGCTTCATCTTCTGAGCTCTGGTTACATGTATGCCTGCAATAGTTTTGCTGTCAGCCCTGTGGTACCTCCTCCTATCAGCCCTGTGGTACCTCCTCCTGTCAGCCCTGTGGTACCTCCTCCTATCAGCCCTGTGATACCTCCTCCTGTCAGCCCTGTGGTACCTCCTCCTATCAGCCCTGTGATACCTCCTCCTGTCAGCCCTGTGGTACCTCCTCCTGTCAGCCCTGTGTACTGTCCTCCAGTCCCACCATGTTAAGACCTCGTCTACCAGAGTCTGGATGTTGGCTGTATGGATCCAGACCAAACCTACTTTGCACTCACACAGAAAACAAACACATGATGATATTTCGATTTGGCTTTTGATTCTGTACTATGTAGTTTATTGGTTTAATCAGTAGATATTAGCTATGAACATGTTATTCTTCACTTATACACTGATGATACACAAGTAACACAACACATCATGTTTCTGAGAATGTTCAACAACTTCTTACTTTCTTATTCTGAAATGTTCATTCTGTCTTCTAAACTGTAGATGTTTGATATAGTTTTTTCTACAATTTGAACCAACTTTGAATCACATTTCCTCTCAACATGATGAGAAAATGTAATTAATGTGTTTAAGTTTCAAAAATATTAATACTGAACATATGGTTGTTTTGTTTGTTTTCCACTAATATCACTGATGTTACTGCTACATTAAGATCTATCCAGACCTCTCAGGTGGTCTGTGACAGGTCTGCTTTCTGTCCTCTTCTAGTTGAAATGTACTATACATATAAAGCTGAGCTAAAATCTGATGTCGTAGCATTAGTGGTTTGATTTGCATTGCAATTGGTTGATTCATGAGTTAAGCGTTGCATGAGTTCCGCCACCAGGTGGTGCTGTAGAGTCAGTAAGAAACGAGTTGTGAAAGCATTGAGAGAAGAAGAAAACTGTTTAATGTTGTACACGGCATGAGAGTAGCAGCTAGTTTATTTAGCAGCTGAGGAAACATACTGGTGGACTGTGAAGGTGAAGATTTTCTGCTTTGCTTCTTCTATGTATTAAGAAATAAAGACACTGTTAGTTACAGCCCTGCTTGTGACTGAGTCCTTGGCTGCAACATCAACAATATAAAAACAGCTGTAGTTTGAAGCCTCTAATATTAGCTTAACTTCAGTAAATCCTCCACCTTAACACATATTTTACCTTGATGTATGTCCCTATTGTAACCCCCGGTTACCAAAATAGTGGAATAAAATTAATTGGGTAACTTAGAAAATTGATTATAGAGACACGTGAATGTTGTGGATATGATTTAAATAATAAAATTAATTAATTAAAAAATATAGATTTTTTAAAAATGTAATTAGATAAATAACCGTTGTAGCAGCACACAGACTATAAAAACCTGTGTCACCTCGCTGTCATAGCAACAGCTGATCCAGATACACAGACAAATAGAGCAAAACCCAGAGTGATAAAACGAGCTATAACCTGGAGCAGTCACACTACTGCTGCTCTTTCTGCCCAAGTCAAATCCCGGTGAGTTTTTGATTTAAACTAATTAGTTGTAAATATGGCATTATTCACTGACAAAATCATTTAGTTTAGAAAAAAAGAAAAACGTTAGCAACGGTTAGCCACTGCTAATGTTGACAACCGTTGGTGGCTGTTAAGCGTTGCATGAGTTCCGCCACCAGGTGGTGCTGTAGAGTCAGTAAGAAACGAGTTGTAAAAGCATTGAGAGAAGAAGAAAACTGTTTAATGTTGTACACAGCATGAGAGAAGCAGCTAGTTTATTTAGCAGCTGAGGAAACATACTGGTGGACTGTGAAGGTGAAGATTTTCTGCTTTGCTTCTTCTATGTATTAAGAAATAAAGACACTGTTAGTTACAGCCCTGCTTGTGACTGAGTCCTTGGCTGCAACATCAACAATATAAAAACTGCTGTAGTTTGAAGCTTCTAACATTAGCTTAACTTTAGCAATTTCGGTCTCTCTCTCTCCCCTTGTTTCCTGTTGGTCTCTCTGCCACCAACTGTCCAATAAAGACAAAATAATATTAAATTAAAGCTGCAAGCAGCGATGACCGGACCCTCGCTGCAACGCCACACCTGTCAAGTTTAATAGAGGTGAAAAATTTTGATAACTTTTTATGTCTCACGTCTTAAAATGATTCTAACTGAATTTGAAGTCGTTTGGTTTAAATCTGTTGGAGGAGTTAGTTAACATACGAGGTGTGGAAATGGCAAAAATGGTGCCAGAATCACTAATTTAAATCAAAATGGGCGACTTCCTGTTGAAGTTAGGGTATGGGTCCAAGAGACTTCAAAAAAAAATTCCAGCAGGACCAATCGAGTCATTTTGCCTCGCCCATTTCTGCGAGCCATAAAATATCAAACTTTTCGTCAGGTCTGATGTATGTGAACATTTTGGGGCACATTTAGGCTGCGAACTGTTCAAATGTAATGTCTAACTCCTACTTTAGGACTTTTGTTGTTTTGAATATCAAAAACTAAATTTTAGACATTTTAACAGTTTTTAAGGATCCACAGGGACCCTGATAGATTAAAAAAAAAGAATAGATAAGGACTTTCTTTTGAGTGATCAACATATAATAATTTTCCAAAATGAAACAAGTTATTAAGTGGTCTTAAGTAGTCAGGGTACATGGCCTTCTCAGAGGGGTGCCAGTGGTCCAGCACCCACTCTGGGACCAACCAGAACAAAAAACAGAGGATTTCCATCAATGAATAAGTCAATATGATTGTTCTTAATGAATCAAAATAAACCACCTGATTAAAACTGTAGAAGATTTATGGATAATAGTACAAATACTATAATCTCAGGTGTGTTAATGTACAATTTTAGTTTCTCTATTATTAAAAAAAGTCACGTTTCTACAGATTTATGAATACATGAGGACAGAATTTCTCAAGAATATCTGTTGCAGCTGTACTTGTGATATAATCTAGCTGCAGTACCCTCACACATCCAGCAGAGGGAAGCAACAATTTGACACACACACACACACATCACAACATGCTGTAAATTAATAGTTGTCTCTTTTTTTTCACACACAGGTAACAAACACACACACACACACACACACACACAAGTAAACACACACACACACACACACACACAGGTTTATTTGAAGTAAACTGACCACTGGGCTGTTTCTTCAGTAAATCACAACAGTAACTTCCTGTCCACCAAAGATTATCATAAGTCATGTGTTCTTGTGTTTTTCTTGTTGGCCCTCCGCATGTTATCAGTTTATTTCAGTTTGTTTAAGTTTACAGACGCCGTCTCTGACAGCTCTTTAAATTTGGAAAGAATTTGCATTTAGTTTGGTTTGTACAATAAGAGACTGTTGCTTTGACAGGAGTTGTTTGTGTGTGTGTGTGTGTGTGTGTGTGTGTGTGTGTGTGTGTGTGTGTTTGTGTGTGTGTGTGTGTGTGTGTGTGTGTGTGTGTGTGTGTGTGTGTGTGTTTATACAATGAACACCGCCAACCAGGCTCCAGCTCCATCCCCGCCCTCCCTGCCAACAGGTGAGGTGACAGAAGGCCACCCACCACTACACGAACACACACACACACACACACACACACACACACACACACACACACACACACAGGATATTTGCATAGACGTGCATCAATATAACATACTTGAAAGACACTGATCACGTTAAAATGAACCAATTCTGCATCTAATCCCATATGAAGTTTCCTGCTGCAGACTGTAGTCCAGACACTTTAGTGTTGAAGTTGTGGCTAACTTCAGAGCTAACCCTCCACAGGAACCTGGTTTGGGTTGTGAGGAGTTGTAGCATTAATTTACTGTCCTGTGGCTGCAGCCTCACCATCACACTCTCTCTATCTCCTATAAAGTACCCCAACCCCTTCTTTGGATCCACACAAATCTTGTGGATGACAGATTTTGATCTCAACAGATTTCTCTGATAGGTGAGGAGTCTGTATTTCTAATTATTATCATTATATTACATTTCTATGACCTCTTCATTATCAAAATATGACCCCACTATTACCTTGTTATTCCTGAGCTGGAATGTAAAGTGCTACCAGTTGTTTGAATCACTTCCGTTCCTGCTCCTACCTCTGATGTTGGTTTTTGAACACGGACGCGTTGACGTCGATGTTGAATCTCGTCTCTGTCAGAGATACGAACCAAGTACAGGCTCAGTGAGACAACCTGGCTCCACAGAACACTGTCACACAGAGAAGGTTGAGACAGAGGAGCACTTTCTTCTACACTGCCCAAAATATGACAACTAAAGACAAACCTTCTTCACCAAACTAAAGAGAAACATCCCTCATTTTGGAAAAGTTGAAAAAATGGCCATACTCCTTGGTGAAGGGCCTTCTGCTGCCTTGACAGCACGGTTTGTCTTAAAATGTCCTGATCTGAGGGACTCAGACACTTATGTAAGAAAAGTCTGGTTAAAAGAAATGTGTGTATGGTGTTTTTACAGCTCTCAAATGTACAAATGGATCAAAATAAGCACACAAACACACACACACACACACACACACATATTTTGGAAATGTTGAAAAAATGTGCATTTGTGTATGTGTGTGTGTGTATGTGTGTGTGTGTGTGTGTGTGTGTGTGTGTGTGTGTGTGTGTGTGTGTGTGTGTGTATGGAAATAAAATACATAATTTAAAAAAAAAATTCTGTGCAGCTGATACACATTTTTAAATGTGCATAATTATGGTAACATATTTGGTTGTTTCCTATAATCTGAGCGTGTGGAAGCATGTAGATGTTGAACAGAAGGGTCATTGTTGACCTGATGTTCAGAACACTATCAGCAAACAACCAGCTCTGTGGAAACTGAAGAGCCTGAGAGAAAAATAATAAACACCATGATCACTTTGCATGGTTTCTGTGAGATATTAGTCTGATAGTAAAATGATGAACACCATGACCACTTTGCATGGATCCAGTGAATGTGAGGTAAGGGGTTCATAACGTACAGCTGCATATCATAAGTCACAGACTCAGAGAGAGAAGCAGACACAAACACACCATGATGGAGAAAGTTCTTCTCAGCATCATAGCCGCGTCAGGCAAGTGTTTTATTTACTTGTATATGTGTTGTTGTTTTTTAAATGTCATTAATTTCTTATATAATTATTAATATTATGCATTGTGATATCTTAGTGATTGTAATATGTACAGCACTGTGACAACTTTAAATGCTATTACTTTAGTTTTACAGTGCTTTTCCATTAACTGACACACTAAATACAAAATTACCTTTTTTAATGTTCATCATCTATATTGGAAGTAATAACACACCTGAATACACTGAAATGTAATATTATTATTTTAGGTTTGACAATGCAAAAAATTATTGTAATTTCACAGTAAATTACAGTCTAATAATTGCAGTAAATTCACAGTGTGTCATTTACATGTAAATGTAATATATTGTGTTTCTATAGCAAATCATACACATTACTTGTGAAATGACACAATATGATACTGTAATTATATGAAATTACTGTAAATTCACAACAATTCACAGTAATATAACAGCAACATATTGTGCTTTCATGTTAAACCAACTATACATTTACAGTAAACTACAATATTTCATGTTTAAATTACTGTATGGTGCTGAACACTTATCTCAGCCTATTGTAAAACTCTGAATGATTACCCACCATGCATTGCAAAAACATGATTACAGTAGTTTATTGTGAGAATTTACTGTAAAAGAATTTACTGCAGATTGTTAACAGTGGATGTAATCAATGTGCATGTCTGTCATCACAGTGCTGTGTGTCGTCTCGTCACACGGTCAGCGTCAGTACCACTTTGTTTATGAGAAGAAGAACATGAAAGAAGCTCAGAGTTACTGCAGAGACAAATACAAAGACCTGGCCACGATAGACGACATGGAGGATGTGAAGACCCTGACAGACATGGTGGATTTAAACAAAATCCACAAAGAAGACATAAATGGGGTGAATTCACTTTTCACTACTCTTCACTCTCTTAAATTTGCATTTTTGACAATGACAGTATGTTAGTGAGAGGTGTCTCACACACTGAGCTGCTGCTTTAGTACATTTTCTTCAGACTATGATGAACATTTTAGTACAAATGTTCCACTTTCTTGGTAAATATGACCCAATGAGTTTGTTTTTAAGTGGGACTTTAAATGGGAGCAATAGCAGAAAGCAAAATGTGAAATATATGTGAAAATATTATGAAAATGGACAATAAAATACAATATTTGTAAAAATGGTTTTAATTTATTTTGTAGTGATATGAAAAAGAATAAGAATAATGAGGCTTTTTCATATCTCTCCTTTCATGTACAAAAAACAGCTCAAAATTATTGACAATTTAAAACAGAAGACAGCAAATAATTTAAACAAGAAAGAAACATTTTAAGTTTACTATCATGTATTTTAACAATTTAATGTGTGTGTACCATTAAATTACTGAAATATACCAGCAAGTAATACTGTATCAGTTAATTTAGATCAAATCTACTCTTAAATTATATGTGAAAGGAAATGTTATGCAAAGTATCTTTAAGCTGAGCAAAGACAAATGTTTTATAACACAATCAAATCTTGCTTTCAGACGGCCTGGATAGGACTGTACGATGATGTGAACAGCTGGAGGTGGTCAGACAGAGATGCAGAGGCTGAGTTCACAAAGTGGTCCTATAATGAACCAAACAACGATGGGAGGGGTGAATACTGCACCGAGATGTCTAATACTGGAGAATGGAACGATTGGTCTTGTAACAAACCCCTTCGATCAGTCTGCTCTAAGGTCACAGGTGAGAGTTTATCACTAGTTTTTTCCATTTTTTTTACAGTTACTGTTCAGTTTCATCCAGATTTGGGCCGAAATAGTGAGTTCCATCAGTGTGATCCCTGCATTCATTTCAAGGTGTGAAGCAGAGTCATGAAGCCAGTTTCTATAAAGCCTGTTGACTCATTGAGCTCCAACATTAACCCTTAATTGGCAGGAGTGGAGAACGAGATGTTAATTATTCTTTTTATTTACTTTGATGTTACTAAGTAAACATTTCTACAAATAATTTATACAATTTTTTGTATATTTTGGATTTTTATGAGTTGTATCTCCACCAGGATACATTGCCCCTATTAAGGTATAAAAAATGTATATACACGGTCGCCCATGAAGTTGGAATAATTTAGTTTTCAGACACATTCCTCTTTTTATTTTCTATGTATACACATCAGTAATCAGCTTTGACCAGGTGCAATGAGATTTGTTAGAGCCATTTTGTAATTTACACGCAAGATGGTAAATAATTTAATTTGGTGGATTTACCCTTTATGTATTATTTGAGGTATAAGAGTACTTATTGGTTAATAGCAGCTGCTCTCTTCTTATTGGCTGAGACGTGCGTAATGTGATAGCCTATGTGCGTAATTTAGTTCAGTACGAATATGGAGGCGAGGAGAGCACACTAGTTTTTGACCGTGACAGCCGTGAACGTGACAAAAGTGGATTTATGATAATGATTATCTCCTAAGTTTGGATTGCTGCACAGTTTATTTCTTTTTTGTTGTAACTTTAAGAAAGGTTTCAATAAACCCTCGTGAGAAAGAAGAACTGTGGAGTTTTTTGTGGCCTAAGACACGCGTCAACTACCTGCTCGCTCCATAATTGAAGTGTGTTTTTTATGAAAGATAAAGAGACGGAGCCACACTTACATTAGTCAAAAACTAAGCTCGTTGAGATAACGACGCACACGGATGGATACCTCTACAGGAGAAGAAGAGGAATAAAAAAGAAGATAGAACAAGCGCCGTTCTGGATGTGGATAAGCCACGCAGTGAGTAACGGAGATCTCGGAGCAGCAGCCACAATTAAGCCGCGGTGGTTAACCTTAGAGCACACTTGAAGTGTAAACTCTTGGAATGTTACATGGACATGTTTTAAGAAGAGTGAGAAGCTGTCATCGAGTAAGCAAGAGGACAGTTTGTGTGCATTAAAGTTAATTAAGAGTGAAACCGTGCATAATGGACGTTGCGGCGGACGGCCAGAAGAGGACGCCCAAGCCCACGGCAAAGGCTGTAGAAGAAAAATTGAACAGGCTCAAGGGTGAAAGAAAAGGCAAGTTATCACAGATTACTCGCAAAGCAAATCACATTCAAGCCTTAAAGGAAAACAGAGCTAATGTGGAAATCATTAAAGAAGAAGCACTGTTTATTTTTGGCAAGTTCTATGGACAATTTAAAGAGATAAATGCTGCATTGATGCCTCTTCTTGAGGAAGTTTTCAATGTGGACATTGAAAACTTTGTTAAAGAAACAGAGGATTGGATTGACAGGATGGAGAATTATCCTGAAGAAGAAAAGAACGATGATGATAATGAGTGCGATGATGATGTGAAGCCAAGTGACAGCATCTCTGAGGTTATTGGTCATGCATCCAAAGGGAGAAAAGATGGCTCAGTGGCAAGTCGCTCATCACAGGTTTCCACCACAAGTTCCGCTCGTCTAAAGCTGGAAGCAGAACGTGAAGAACTGCGAGCACAAGCCGCCTTCTTAAATAAAAAACAAGACATTGAGATGGAGGAGGTTCGCTTAAAGGCACGCAAAGAACAGTTGGATCTAGATGCCAAGATTGCTGCATCAAATGCAAAGATAAAGGTTTACACAAATTATGAAGATGGTCAGGATGGAATGAATGAATATTACGAATCAGAACGCAGGCACAAGGCAAGTCGAAGGGTCACCTGTCAAGTTAAAGATGAAGATGAGGAGCCATGTACGCAAGTGAGTTACACCACACCTATGGTTGCGCTCCGCACATCTCAGCCTGCTAATGTTCATCATGCCGCTTCATCACATGCACATATGGGCACACAGCAACCAGCCTGGACTGCTAATGTTCATGCCAGGGCTTCAGCTTATGGAGCAGATAGTTCAGCAGCACCTGTAAACCATGTGCAGCAAGCAGTCACATCCGATGGCATTTGTAAAATAATGCAGCGTCAAAACGAGATAACAGAGTTGTTGGTGAGGCATCAGCGCATGTCACAACTTCCAAGAAGAGATGTTCCAATATTCTATGGAGACCCGCTCAGTTATCACTCATTCATAACAGCGTTTGAGCAAACTGTTGAGAGAAAGACTGCTAGTCAACAGGACAGGTTACTTTACCTGCAACAGTACACAAGTGGAGAACCTCGTGACCTTGTTCTCAGCTGCGAACACATGAAACCAGATGAGGGTTACGAAGAAGCAAGGAGGCTACTCCAACAGCACTACGGGGACGAACTGAGAATAGCCACGGCTTACATGAAGAAAGCTCTCCAATGGCCACAGATAAAAACAGAAGACAGGAAAGCTCTACATTCATACGCGTTGTTCCTAACAGGGTGTAGAAACACCATGAGTAACGTGGAGTACATGGTTGAGATGGATAACCCCAGCAACATGAAAACTGTCATCTCAAAGTTACCCTTTAAGCTGAAAGAGCGCTGGAGGAATCAAGCATATGAGATTCACACAAGCCAAGGAAGAAGATCCAAGTTTTCTGACATTGTGGATTTTATCAACTGGCAGGCAGAGGTTATCAACGACCCGCTGTTTGGAGACATCTTGGACCTCACCATAGAAGAGAAGGGGAAAACCAAGGTGAACATTAAGAGAAGTAACCCCAAGAGTAGCTTTGCTACAACTGTCTCTCCAGCTGGAGGACAGAGTGGCGCTCAACAGTCACATCAGAAGGAGCATGGCCCAGCCAAATCAGCCGATGCTTTTCAAAGTCCTTGCATGTACTGCAAAAAGAGTCACACATTGGAAGTTTGCGAGAAAATAAAGGAACAGACCCCTAAAGAAAGAATCAGATTCCTAGCCACAAAGGGACTCTGCTTTGGCTGCCTCACACAAGGTCATATGAGTAAAGGTTGTCGCAAAAGGATGCAATGCGGCGAATGTTCAGGAAAACACCCAAGCATTCTTCATGTCACAAGAGATGCTCCAGCCCTGCAAGAGAGGGATGAAAACAGGAACACAGAAGTCACTGGCGAAGTCACCAGTGCTTTTGTAGAAGCTGAGCATGAAAACAGAGGACATACTGGGGCAGGTAATAAAGAAACTATTCTCCCCATAGTTCCAGTGAAGATAAAGTCCAAAAGAAGTGACAAGGTAATGCAGGTCTATGCATTTTTAGACCAAGGAAGCACGGCGACCTTCTGCACTGATGATGTTATGCAGCAGCTTAACCTCCGAGGAAGAAAAGCAGAGCTTTTACTCACTACCATGGGTTCTGAGAAGAAAGTAAACACTCATGTTCTGTCAGAGTTGGAAGTGTGTGGCTTGGAAGAGGAGAATTACCTACACCTTCCACAGGTGTTCACTCAACCAAGTATACCAGTGAAAAAAGAAAACGTTCCTCTGCAGAGAGATGTGGATCAGTGGCCTTATCTGCATGAAGTTCGCCTCTTGCACATAGAGGCAGAAGTTGGCCTGCTTATTGGCACTGATGTCTACAAAGCCATGGAGCCTCGGCAGATAATAAACAGTAGAGGTGACGGGCCCTATGCAGTTAAGACATCTCTTGGATGGGTTATCAACGGCCCGCTCAGAGGCACTGCAGCAGCTAACCAAGACGTTGTGAGTCATTCAGTCAACCGCATTTCTGTGTCCAACGTGGAAAACCTTCTGACTCAGCTGTACAACGCGGATTTCCCAGAGAGAGGATACGATGACAAGTCAGAGATGTCACAGGAAGACCATCAGTTCCTCGACTCAGTCAAAGAATCCACACAGCTAGTTGATGGTCACTATTGTATTGGATTGCCACTGAAGGACAAAGAAATAAAAATGCCGGACAATAGATCTCTAGCTGAACAGCGCCTCACAAGCCTCAAGAGGAAGTTTCAAAGAAACCCTGACTTCTACCAGGAGTACAACAGATTTATGACAGAGTTGGTAAACAAAGGTTACGCCACCAAGGTCCCAGAAGAGGAACTGCAGCGTGAGGATGGGAGACTCTGGTTCATTCCTCATCATGGAGTTTACCACCCAAAAAAGAAGAAGTTAAGAGTTGTCTTTGATTGTACTGCATCATATCAGGGAGTATCACTGAACAACAGACTCCTTCAAGGCCCTGACCTCACGAACACGCTGGTAGGAGTTCTGACAAGGTTCAGGAAGGATACGGTGGGCATGATGGCAGACATTGACTCCATGTTTTACCAGGTGAAGGTACCCAAGGAGGATTCAGATCTGCTTCGCTTCTTATGGTGGCCGGACGGCGACCTGAGCTCAGAGGCAGCAGATTACAGAATGTGTGTTCACCTGTTCGGAGCAGCATCCTCACCGAGCTGCGCCTCATATGCATTAAGGAGGACAGCTGAAGACGGAAAAACATGGGCATCGCCTGAAGCAGTTGAGACAATCTTAAACAATTTTTATGTGGACGATTGTCTGAGCTCAGTGTCATCAGACGAGCACGCTGTTGCGCTCGCAAGGGATTTGAGAACACTCTGCCTCAGTGGAGGATTTCACTTGAGCAAGTGGACAAGTAATTCCAGAGCACTGCTAATGTCAATTCCAGAAGAAGACAGAGCTTCAGGAATTAAAGATCTTGATCTGGATAACGACCAGCTACCCACAGAGAGGGCGCTAGGCATCCATTGGTGCACAAACTCTGACATGTTTAAGCTTAAGATTGAAGTACAGCAAAAACCATGTACTAGAAGAGGAATCTTGTCAGTTGTGGGCTCAGCTTTCGACCCTCTGGGCTTCCTGGCACCTTTCGTCCTTCCTGCCAAGCTGCTTCTGAGGGAACTCTGCAAAGAGAAAAAAGCATGGGATGATACAGTGTCAGAAGAACAAGCAAAGAAATGGAAAAAGTGGCTGTCAGATCTACAAAAGTTGTCATCTTTCTGTGTCAGTAGGTGCATCAAGCCTGCAGGGTTTGGTGTCATCAAAACGGCTCAATTGCACCACTTTTCTGATGCCAGCAATGACGGCTATGGCACTGTGTCTTACCTCCTATTGACCAATGAGAAGGACCAGAAGCTCATCTCATTCATGATCGGGAAGTCAAGAGTGGCACCGCTCAAACTGATTACCATTCCCAGGATGGAGTTAACAGCGGCTGTTATAGCTGTGAAGATGGATAAGATGCTTCAGTGTGAGCTGCAGCTGCAGCTGAGTGAGTCAAGATTCTGGACAGACAGTGTGACAGTATTAAAGTACATTGAAAATGATGCTGCACGCTACAAGACATTCGTAGCTAACAGAGTCTCATTCATTAAAGAAGCTACAAAGCCATCGCAGTGGAAATACGTGAGCACAGCAGTCAACCCTGCGGATCAGGCTTCGAGAGGGTTAAGCGCTGAGAGTCTGCTGCAGAGCAAGAACTGGATACAGGGGCCAGAGTTCCTGCTAAGATCTGAGGATGAATGGCCTAAACGCCCAGACCAGCCCATTTTCTTAGAAGAAGAAGATGCAGAGGTCAAAGGGTCAGCTCAAGTGTCTCTGGTGCAAACAGATGAAAAATTGGACGTAATGAGTCAGTTTGTACGTCACTTTTCAAGTTGGTATAAACTCAAGAAAGCAACAGCATGGCTGATACGCCTAAAAGAGATCCTGCTCAACATGAAACAGAAAAGAAAAGAGCTCCAAGAAACAATACAGAAACATGAAAACGACACATTTAAAGCAGAGTCTTTGCTTCAGCAAGAGATGCTTAAGTACAAGCAAAGCTTTGGAAAACAAGTTCTCACCACTGAAGATCTCGCCATGGCGGAGACAGAGTTAATTCGCCTGTGTCAGAGAAGAAAATGTGCAGAAGAGCTTAAAGCCCTGCTGGATGGAAAGGATCACGTCAGAAAGGATAGTCATATCTTTAAGTTGGATCCATATTTGAAAGATGGAGTGCTGAGAGTAGGAGGACGGCTAGGCCGGTCTGCGATGCCGTTGGATGCCAAACACCCGGCTATTTTGCACAAAGATGATTGGATCGCTAAACTTATCCTCCGTCACATACATGAAGCGACAGGACACTCCGGGAGAAATTACATTCTTGCCAGACTGAGGCAGAAGTTCTGGATACCAAAAGCCTGCTCAGCAATACAAAGAATGATTTCAGAGTGTAACACATGCAGAAGACTACACGCTAAGGCCGGTGAACAAAAAATGGCAAATTTGCCAGAAGATCGGTTGTTGCCAGATAAGCCGCCCTTCACAAACACCGGCGTGGATTTCTTCGGCCCATTTGAAGTCAGTCGAGGCCGCAGCAAAGTGAAGCGATATGGTGTGCTTTTTACGTGTTTAACCAGTAGAGCAGTTCACATAGAGGTAGCGCATTCCCTCGACACCAGCTCATGTATTAATGCACTACGTCGCTTTCTAAGCAGAAGAGGACAAGTGTCTGTTCTCCGGTCCGACAACGGCACTAATTTCGTCGGTGCAGAGAGAGAGTTGAAGGAGTCTTTAAAAGACCTGGACCAGCCTAAGATCCAAGAATCAATGCTGAGAAGAGGAGTTAAATGGATATTTAACACACCTGCTGCATCCCACCACGGAGGTGTTTGGGAACGCCAAATAAGAACAGTCAGGAAAGTCCTAAGTTCCCTGTTGAAACAACAGTTATTGGACGATGAGGGTCTACAGACACTCTTGTGTGAAGTGGAGAGTATCATCAATGACAGACCCATAACAACAGCCTCGAACGACCCCAATGATCTGGAGGCTTTGACCCCAAATCATCTGCTGGTGATGAGAACACAGCCGAATATTCCTCCAGGTGTCTTCTCCAAGGATGACCTCTACGCACGCCGCCGCTGGAGGCAAATCCAATATATGGCAGATTTATTCTGGCGTAGGTGGACACAAGAGTATCTACCTCTTTTACAAGAAAGACAAAAATGGAGCACAACAAGAAGAAATTTCAGCCTGGGAGACGTCGTCCTCATTGTGGACTCCTCTGCGCCACGGAATTCCTGGCTGATAGGGAAAATTGTCAAGATCATGCCGGACTCAAAGGGGACGGTCCGCAGCGTCTGTGTTCAGACCAAGACAAGCACGTTAGAGAGACCCATCACCAAGATATGTCTCTTGGAGGAGGCATCGTTAAGACTAAAAGAGTCTGAATAAGACAAGGACATTCGTTTGTTTGTTTTGAATGAAGACATTTATTTACCTTGAATCACATGTAAAAAAAAATGTGAAAAGGATTTATTGTTTAGATAAGGGCTCTAAGTGTTTGTGTTTGGTAATTGATATGTTGTTAACCTAGCAATTAGGGGCAGGTTATGTTAGAGCCATTTTGTAATTTACACGCAAGATGGTAAATAATTTAATTTGGTGGATTTACCCTTTATGTATTATTTGAGGTATAAGAGTACTTATTGGTTAATAGCAGCTGCTCTCTTCTTATTGGCTGAGACGTGCGTAATGTGATAGCCTATGTGCGTAATTTAGTTCAGTACGAATATGGAGGCGAGGAGAGCACACTAGTTTTTGACCGTGACAGCCGTGAACGTGACAAAAGTGGATTTATGATAATGATTATCTCCTAAGTTTGGATTGCTGCACAGTTTATTTCTTTTTTGTTGTAACTTTAAGAAAGGTTTCAATAAACCCTCGTGAGAAAGAAGAACTGTGGAGTTTTTTGTGGCCTAAGACACGCGTCAACTACCTGCTCGCTCCATAATTGAAGTGTGTTTTTTATAAAAGATAAAGAGACGGAGCCACACTTACAAGATTGAATGAATCACATTGTCATAATAATTTCATGAGAAGAAGTAAAAAGTATTTGATTCTAACTTTATGGGCGACAGTGTATGTATGCATCTCCTGGTTCACGTTGTCTGTTTAAGGGTTAACACAGGTCACTGTCTCAGTCAAAGGAATAAGAAAAGGAGGCAAAGTGTCTCTGATGTGCCTTTATGGATGAATGTGTGCCTCCATGTTCATATGTACGCTCCACCACTGGATACAAAACGTTTGAAGAGAGAAGTGTAGACGTAGGGAGAGTAGGGGTGTGACGAGATGTGAGATTAAAACGTGCTCTCTCTTGTAGAGGTGAATGTTGTCTCACTAACCAATATTAAGGGTGCGCACCAAAAAAAAAGAAAAGGCGATCAGTTTTCTATCGCTCATTTGCACATCATGTCTTCTTTTAGGTAGGAGGAGCAGCTGTGGAAGCCTAATGATGCAAAAAGTAAAATGAGTCTCACTACCAAATTATAACACAATTTATATGTTGTTCTACTTGTGTATGTGTGCGATATAGGATTTGTGCAATTTACTTTTATTTCTGTGTTTTTTATTAACAATATGTTATAATTTGTGATAATTTGACTCTTTATCTCATTTATATTTATATACTAGAATTATTTATATTCTATATAATTCACTTTTTGGTATTTGTGATTGTATCTGACTTTTTTATTTATGGTTGTTATTTCCAAAAATACCAAAATTATCTATCTATAAAATATCTATCTATATGGGGAAACAATCTTGCATTTAGCATACAGTGTATGATAATTGATACTTATAAAGGAAGGGACATTCATTTCAAGATGATTAGTTAAAACATTTCAAAATGCACCTGCATTATTTTGCATTTTGTGAATTTCAAATAAAAGAACAGTCATATATTTCCTCATTGAAGTTTTCTTATTAGTGTTAAAATCTGTATTGTCACACCCTTAATGAAGAGGCTGTTAAAAAAACAACTCATAGTCAGTGTCTCTAATTATTATTTTTACTGACACAGTCCTTTATTGGAGCAGTTCTCAATGGATTCATAATGACACAAACATGTTACAGAAACTGTGGCATTCATCTTTATTCACTCATGTAAAGTGACAGACAGGAAACAGATTTTCACTATGTTCTATTTTCAGGGTCAGGTGTGAAATTTTTCCTCATCACTCGTCTCATGAATTGGACTGAAGCCCAGAGCTACTGCAGAGAGCACCACACAGACCTGGCCACTGTGAGAAATGAAGCAGAGAACAAGGAGGTGATGAGTAAAGCTGGTGTAAGAAATGTCTGGATCGGCCTCTTCAGAGACTCCTGGAAGTGGTCTGATGGAAGCAACTCCTTCTTTAGATACTGGGCCTCAGAGGAACCTAACAACGAAGGGAAGGAGGAATGTGTGGCAATGAACTTCAACCGTTCTGGAGGTTGGGAGGACTGGAACTGTGACCGTAACAAACCATTTATTTGTTACGAAGGTAAGTCATGATTCAGTTATCCTTTAAATTTCAGTTCCCAGTGTGTGTTCAGCAGCAGTCAGGTGTCCATATGAACAGTGAAAGAGGTTTCCCTCTCTGTAATCATTCCTCCTGTTCATACTGACTATTCTCTCCTTCAAATGTGCTTTCAATGTAAAGTGATGGAGGACAAACTCCACAGTGTGTCCACAGTCATTTAAAAGTAGATATGAAGCTTGTATTGAGCTTCATCAGTGTGAGTTACTATAGTTATTATAGTTACTATGGTAACAGTGTGAGTTAGTCATATCAAGTGATATCTGACACATTTACAGTCTCTTTAGCATCAGATTCCCTCTTAGTGTTTCCTGTTGGGCTGTGGTGGAAGTATAGTAACAAAAAGACTTTGCTACTAAAAACACTGTAACGTTGAAACATAGAAGATGAAGATTTGACTCATTTGGACGCTGAAGCTTCGTATTAGCTTCAGATCAACTTTTAAGTTCATGTTTACACAGAAGTTTAGTCCTCCATCACTTCCATTGTAAGTGCATTATGAAGGGATCTTCTAATGGTCAGTATGAACAGTCAAGTCAGTTTATTTATACTGCCGACACAGACTGAGAAATATAATCAAATGTTGGGAGCGCTCTCATACCAGGGGGGTTACAGCACATGTCATATACCTACAACGTCCCTGCTTAGAGTCCAACAACTGACCTTTGTTGCATATCATACCCATGTCTGTCTCTTCCCATATTTCCTGTTGTGAAAATGTAAAAAAAAACAAGCTACTTATGATCAAAATCTCTCTCTCTCTCTCTCTCTCTCTCTCTCTCTCTCTCTCTCTCTCTCTCTCTCTCTCCCCCAGATCCAGATGTCACCGATGACCCCTTCTCAGATTGCTTCTTCTTCTGAGCTCTGGTTTACATGTGTGCCTGCAATAGTTTTGCTGTCAGTCCTGTGATACCTGCTCCTGTCAGCCCTGTGGTACCTCCTCCTGTCAGCCCTGTGATACCTCCTCCTGTCAGCCCTGTGATACCTCCTCCTGTCAGCCCTGTGGTACCTCCTCCTGTCAGCCCTGTGGTACCTCCTCCTATCAGCCCTGTGATACCTCCTCCTATCAGCCCTGTGATACCTCCTCCTGTCAGCCCTGTGGTACCTCCTCCTATCAGCCCTGTGATACCTCCTCCTGTCAGCCCTGTGATACCTCCTCCTGTCAATTCTGTGGTACCTCCTCCTGTCAGCCCTGTGGTACCTCCTCCTGTCAGCCCTGTGATACCTCCTCCTGTCAGCCCTGTGATACCTCCTCCTGTCAGCCCTGTGATACCTCCTCCTGTCAGTCCTGTGAACTGTCCTCCTGGATTTAGGCGAAATGGATCCGGACCAAACCTACTTTGCACTCACAGAGAAAACAAACACATGATGGCATTTGGCTTTTGATTCTGTACTATGTAGTTTATTGGTTTAATCAGTAGATATTAGCTATGAACATGTTATTATTCACTTGTACACTGATGATACACAAGTAACACAACACATCATGTTTCTGAGAATGTTCAACAACTTCTTACTTTCTTATTCTGAAATGTTCATTATGTCTTCTAAACTGTAGATGTTTGATATAGTTTTTCTACAATTTGAACCAACTCTGAATCACATTACTCTCAACATGATGAGAATATGTTGATAATTAATGTGTTTAAGTTTCAAAAATATTAATACTGAACATATGGTTGTTTTGTTTGTTTTCCACTAATATCACTGATGTTACTGCTACATTAAGATCTATCCAGACCTCTCAGGTGGTCTGTGACAGGTCTGCTTTCTGTCCTCTTCTAGTTGAAATGTACTATACATGTAAAGCTAAGCTAAAATCTGATGTCGTAGCATTAGTGGTTTGATTTGCATTGAAATTGGTTGATTCATGAGTTAAGCGTTGCATGAGTTCCGCCACCAGGTGGTGCTGTAGAGTCAGTAAGAAACGAGTTGTGAAAGCATTGAGAGAAGAAGAAAACTGTTTAATGTTGTACACAGCATGAGAGTAGCAGCTAGTTTATTTAGCAGCTGAGGAAACATACTGGTGGACTGTGAAGGTGAAGATGTTCTGCTTTGCTTCTTCTATGTATTAAGAAATAAAGACACTGTTAGTTACAGCCCTGCTTGTGACTGAGTCCTTGGCTGCAACATCAACAATATAAAAACAGCTGTAGTTTGAAGCTTCTAACATTAGCTTAACTTCAGTAAATCCTCCACCTTAACACATATTTTACCTTGATGTATGTCCCTGTTGTAACCCCCGGTTACCAAAATAGTGGAATGAAAGTAATTGGATAACTTAGAAAATTGATTAGAGAAACGTGAATTAATGTGGATATGATATTAATAATGAAATTAATTAATTAAAAAAATACAATACATTTTTAAATGTAATTAGATAAATAACCGTTGTAGCAGCACACAGACTATAAAAGCCTGTGTCACCTCGCTGTCAAAGCAGCAGCTGATCCAGATACACAGACAAATAGAGCAAAACCCAGAGTGATAAAACGAGCTATAACCTGGAGCAGTCACACTACTGCTGCTCTTTCTGCCCAAGTCAAATCACGGTGAGTTTTTGATTGAAACTAATTAGTTGTAAATATGGCATTATTCACTGACAGAATCATTTAGTTTAGAAAAAAAAGAAAAACGTTAGCAACGGTTAGCCACCGCTAATGTTGACAACCGTTGGTGGCTGTTAATATCCTGTTAGCAACTGCTAGCATTGGTAGCCGTTGGTGCTAACAACGCTAATGTTATCAATATTATTATCTGATTAGTAGCTATTTTGAGTTGTGTGTGTGTGTGTGTGTGTGTGTGTGTGTAGAAATCAATTTATATATAAGTCAATGTTAAAGTTGTATTAGTTGTACTGTAATTATCATATTGTATAAATCTTAAGATCATTTATAGAACCTGTTTGTAAGTGTGTTAATGATTTTTAATGTTTTAATGATTGAAAAGAAAATAAAGAGAGAAGAGAAATCATGATGAGATAAGGAAGAATGCAAGTTTAATTTAGTTTAGTTTATTCAAATTTAAATCAAAATGGGTGACTTCCTGTTGAAGTTAGGGTATGGGTCCAAGAGACTTTAAAAAAAAAAACATTCCAGCAGGACCAATCGAGCCATTTTGCCTCGCCCATTTCTGAAAGCTGTAAAATATCAAATTTTTCGTCAGGTCTGATGTATGTGAACATTTTGGGGCACATTTAGGCTGCAAACTGTTCAAATGTAATGTCTAACTCCTACTTTAGGACATTTTTTATTTTGAATATCAAAAACTAAATTTAAGACATTTTAACAGTTTTTAAGGATCCACAGGGACCCTGATAGATTAAAAAAAGAATAGATAAGGACTTTCTTTTGAGTGATCAACTTATAATAATTTTCCAAAATGAACCAAGTTATTAAGTGGTCTTAAGTAGTCAGGGTACATGGCCTTCTCAGAGGGGTGCCAGTGCTTCAGCACCCACTCTGGGACCAACCAGAACAAAAAACAGAGGATTTCCATCAATGAATAAGTCAATATGATTGTTCCTAATAAGTCAAAATAAACCACCTGATTAAAACTGTGGAAGATTTATGGATAATAGAACAAATACTATAATCTCAGGTGTGTTAATGTACAATTTTAGGTTCTCTATTATCAAAAAATGTCACATTTCTACAGATTTATGAACAAATGAGGACAGAATTTCTCAAGAATATCTGTTGCAGCTGTACTTGTGATATAATCTAGCTGCAGTACCCTCACACATCCAGCAGAGGGAAGCAACAACTTCACACACACACATCACAACATCCTGTAAATTAATAGTTGTCTTTTTTTTTTTAGTAGGAGTCCACGTCTGCTCCGATACCGGCATCCTGGGACACACACACACACACACACACACACACACACACAGGTAAACACACACACACACACACACACACACACACAGGTCTATTTGAAGTAAACTGACCACTGGGCTGTTTCTTCAGTAAATCACAACAGTAACTTCCTGTCCACCAAAGATCATCATAAGTCATGTGTTCTTGTGTTTTTCTTGTTGGCCCTCCGCATGTTATCAGTTTATTTCAGTTTGTTTAAGTTTACAGACGCCGTCTCTGACAGCTCTTTAAATTTGGAAAGAATTTGCATTTAGTTTGGTTTGTCCAATACGAGACTGTTGCTTTGACAGGAGTATGCCAGGAACACAGCCAACCAGGCTCCAGCTCCATCTCCGCCCTCCCTGCCAACAGGTGAGCTGACAGCAGGCCACCCACCACTACACACACACACACACACACACACACACAGGATATTTGCATAGACGTGCATCAATAGAACATACTTGAAAGACACTGATCACGTTAAAATGAACCAATTCTGCATCTAATCCCATATGAAGTTTCCTGCTGCAGACTGTAGTCCAGACACTTTAGTGTTGAAGTTGTGGCTAACTTCAGAGCTAACCCTCCACAGGAACCTGGTTTGGGTTGTGAGGAGTTGTAGCATTAATTAACTGTCCTGTGGCTGCAGCCTCACCATCACACTCTCTCTATCTCCTATAAAGTACCCCAACCCCTTCTTTGGATCCACACAAATCTTGTGGATGACAGATTTTGATCTCAACAGATTTCTCTGATAGGTGAGGAGTCTGTATTTCTAATTATTATCATTATATTACATTTCTATGACCTCTTCATTATCAAAATATGACCCCACTATTACCTTGTTATTCCTGAGCTGGAATGTAAAGTGCTACCAGTTGTTTTAATCACTTCCGTTCCTGCTCCTACCTCTGATGTTGGTTTTTGAACACGGACGCGTTGACGTCGATGTTGAATCTGGTCTCTGTCAGAGATACGAACCAAGTACAGGCTCAGTGAGACAACCTGGCTCCACAGAACACTGTCACACAGATAAGGTTGAGACAGAGGAGCACTTTCTTCTACACTGCCCAAAATATGACAACTAAAGACAAACCTTCTTCACCAAACTAAAGGGAAACATCCCTCATTTTGGAAAAGTTGAAAAAATGTGCGTGTATAAACACCATACACATATTTCTTTAATGTGAACCACAGTATAAAATGCGTCTCTTTTTTTATTTCTGTGCAGCTGATACACATTTTTAAATATGCCTAATTATGGTAACATATTTGGTTGTTTCCTATAATCTGAGCGTGTGGAAGCATGTAGATGTTGAACAGAAGGATCATTGTTGACCTGATGTTCAGAACACTATCAGCAAACAACCATCTCTGTGGAAACTGAAGAGCCTGAGAGGAAAACAATACACACTACGACCACTTTGCATGGTTTCTGTGAGATATTAGTCTGATAGTAAAATGATGAACACCATGACCACTTTGCATGGTTCCAGTGAATGTGAGGTAAGGGTTCATAACGTACAGCTGCATATCATAAGTCACAGACTCAGAGAGAGAAGCAGACACAAACACACCATGATGGAGAAAGTTCTTCTCAGCATCATAGCCGTGTCAGGCAAGTGTTTTATTTACTTGTATATGTGGTGTTGTTTTTTAAATGTCATTAATTTCTTATATAATTATTAATATTATGCATTGTGATATCTTAGTGATTGTAATATGTACAGCACTGTGACAACTTTAAATGCTATTACTTTAGTTTTACAGTGCTTTTCCATTAACTGACACACTAAATACAAAATTACCTTTTTTTTATGTTCATCATCTATATTGGAAGTAATGACACACCTGAATACACTGAAATGTAATATTATTATTTTAGGTTTGACAATGCAAACAATGATTGTAATATCACAGTAAATTACAGTCTAATAATTGCAGTAAATTCACAGTGTGTCATTTACATGTAAATGTAATATCTTGTGTTTCTACAGCAAATCAGACACATTACTTGTGAAATGACACAATATGATACTGTAATTATATGAAATTACTGTAAATTCACAACAATTCACAGTAATATAACAGCAACATATTGTGCTTTCATGTTAAACCAACTATAAATTTACAGTAAACTACAATATTTCATGTTTAAATTACTGTATGGTGCTGAACACTTATCTCAGCCTATTGTAAAACTCTGAATGATTACCCACCATGCATTGCAGAACTATGATTACAGTAGTGTATTGTGAGAATTTACTGTAAAAGAATTTACTGCAGATTGTTAACAGTGGATGTAATCAATGTGCATGTCTGTCATCACAGTGCTGTGTGTCGTCTCGTCACACGTTCAGCGTAAGTACCACTTTGTTTATGAGAAGAAGAACATGACTGAAGCTCAGAGTTACTGCAGAGACAAATACACAGACCTGGCCACGATAGACGACATGGAGGATGTTAAGACCCTGATAGACATGGTGGATTTAAACAAAATCCCCCAAAACAGCAAGGTGCTGAATTCACTTTTCACTACTCTTCACTCTCTTAAATTTGCATTTTTGACAATGACTGTATGTTAGTGAGAGGTGTCTCACACACTGAGCTGCTGCTTTAGTACATTTTCTTCAGACTATGATGAACATTTTAGTACAAATGTTCCACTTTCTTGGTAAATATGACCCAATGAGTTTGTTTTTAAGTGGGACTTTAAATGGGAGCAATAGCAGAAAGCAAAATGTGAAATATATATGAAAATATCATGAAAATGGACAATAAAATACAATATTAGTAAATATGTTTTAATTTATTTTGTAGTGATATGAAAAAGAATAAGTATAATGAGGCTTTTTCATATCTCTCCTTTCATGTACAAAAAACAGCTCAAAGTTCTTGACAATTTAAAACAGAAGACAGCAAATAATTTAAACAAGAAAGAAACATTTTAAGTTTCATATTATGTAATAATTTAACAATTTGATGTGTGTGTACCATCAAATTACTGAAATATACCAGCAAGTAATACTGTATCAGCTAATTTAGATCGAATCTACTCTTAAATTATATGTGAAAGGAAATGTTATGCAAAGTATCTTTAAGCTGAGCAAAGACAAATGTTTTATAACACAATCAAATCTTGCTTTCAGACGGCCTGGATAGGACTGTACGATGATGTGAACAGCTGGAGGTGGTCAGACACATATGCAGAGGTTGAGTTCACAAAGTGGAAGAAAGGCGAACCAAACAACCATAAGAGTGGTGAACACTGCACAAACATTAATTATTGGGGAAAATGGAACGATGAATCTTGTAACACTCGTCTTCGATCAGTCTGCTCTAATGTCACAGGTGAGAGTTTATCACTAGTTTTTTCCATTTTTTTCCAGTTACTGTTCAGTTTCATCTAGTTTTGGGCCGAAATAGTCAGTTCCATCAGTGTGATCCCTGCATTCATTTCAAGGTGTGAAGCAGAGTCATGAAGCCAATTTCTATAAAGCCTGTTGACTCATTGAGGTCCAACATTAACCCTTAATTGGCAGGAGTGGAGAACGAGATGTTAATTTTTTTCATTTTTTTAAATTTTGATGTCACTAGGCATCTCATTTGTACCGAAGTAAACATTTCTACAAATAATATTTAAAATATTTTGGATTTTTATGAGTTGTATCTCGACCAGGATACATTGCGCCTATTAAAGTATAAAAAATCTTTCTATGTATGCATCTCTTGGTGCACGTTGCCTGTTTAAGGGTTAACACAGGTCACTGTCTCAGTCAGAGGTATAAGAAAAGGAGGCAAAGTGTCTCTGATGTGCCTTTATGGATGAATGTGTGCCTCCATGTTCATATGTACGCTCCACCACTGGATACAAAACGTTTGAAAAGGTTGTTAAAAACTCGAACATAGTCAGTGTCTTTAATTATTATTTTTTTATTTTTTTACTGACACAGTCCTTTATTGGAGCAGTTCTCAGTGGATTCATAATGCCACAAAAATGTTACAGAAACTGTGGCATTCATGTTTTTTCACTCATGTAAAGTGACAGACTGGAACCACAGATTTTCACTATGGTCCATTTTCAGGGTCAGATGTGACATTTATCCTCAACACTCGTCGCATGAGTTGGACTGAAGCCCAGAGGCACTGCAGAGAACACTACACAGACCTGGTCACTGTGAGAAATGAAGCAGAGAACCAGAAGGTGAAGGATCTAGCTGATGGACGTTGGGTCTGGATCGGCCTCTTCAGAGACTCCTGGAAGTGGTCTGATGGAAGCAACTCCTCCTTTAGATACTGGGCCTCAGGGGAACCTAACAACAAAGGGAAGGAGGAATGTGTGGCAATGAACTTCGGCCGTTCTGGACGTTGGGAGGACCACAACTGTGACCATAACCAACCATTTATTTGTTACAAAGGTAAGTCATGATTCAATTATCCTCTAAATTTCAGTTCCCAGTGATCCCAGTGTGTGTTCAGCAGCAGTCAGGAGTTCATATGAACAGTGAAAGAGATTTTCCCCTCTATAATCATTCCTCCTGTTCATACTAACTATTCTCTCCTTCTAATGTGCTTTCAATGTAAAGTGATGGAGGACAAACTCCACAGTGTTTCCACACAGTCATGTAAAAGTCGATGTGAAGCTTCTATTGAGCTTCAGCAGTGTGAGTTAGTCATATCAAGTGATATCTGACACATTTACAGTCTCTTTAGCATCAGATTCCCTCTTAGTGTTTCCTGTTGAGCTGTGGTGGAAGTATAGTAACAAAAAGACTTTGCTACTAAAAACACTGTAACGTTGAAACATAGAAGATGAAGATTTGACTCATTTGGACGCTGAAACTTCATATTAGCTTCAGATCAACTTTTAAGTCCATGTTTCCACAGAAGGAGGACTGTGGATTTAGTCCTCCATCACTTCCATTGTAAGTGCATTATGAAGAGATCTTCTAATGGTCAGTATGAACAGTCAAGTCAGTTTATTTATACTGCCGACACAGACTGAGAAATATAACCAAATTTTAAAACAAATTGGGAGCACCCTCATACCAGGGGGGTTCCAGCACATGTCATATACCTACAACGTCCCTGCTTAGAGTCCAACAACTGACCTTTGTTGCATGTCATACCCATGTCTCTCTCTCCCCATGTTTCCTGTTGTGAAAATGTAAAAACAAAACAAGCTACTTATGGTCAAAATCTCTCTCTCTCTCTCTCTCTCTCTCTCTCTCTCTCTCGCCCTCTCTCTCTCTCTCTCTCTCTCGCCCCCAGATCCAGATGTCACCGATGACCCCTCCTCAGATTGCTTCTTCTTCTGAGCTCTGGTTACATGTATGCCTGCAATAGTTTTGCTGTCAGCCCTGTGGTACCTCCTCCTGTCAGCCCTGTGGTACTTCCTCCTGTCAACCCTGTGGTACTTCCTCCTGTCAGCCCTGTGATACCTCCTCCTGTCAGCCATGTGGTACCTCCTCCTATCAACCCTGTGGTACTTCCTCCTGTCAGCCCTGTGATACCTCCTCCTGTCAGCCATGTGGTACCTCCTCCTGTCAGCCCTGTGATACCTCCTCCTGTCAGCCCTGTGGTACCTCCTCCTGTCAGCCCTGTGATACCTCCTCCTGTCAGCCCTGTGATACCTCCTCCTGTCAGCCCTGTGATACCTCCTCCTGTCAGCCCTGATTAATGTCCTCCACTCCCACCATGTTAAGACCACGTCGACCAGAGCCTGGATGTTGGCTGTATGGATCCGGACCAAACCTACTCTGCACTCACAGAGAAGACAAACACATGATAATATTTCGATTTTGATTTTGATTCTGTACTATGTAGTTTATTGGTTTAATCAGTAGATATTAGCTATGAACATGCTATTCTTCACTTATACACTGATGATACACAAGTAACACAACACATGATGTTTCTGAGAATGTTCAATAACTTCTTACTTTCTTATTCTGAAATGTTCATTCTGTCTTCTAAACTGTAGATGTTGTCTGATATAGTTTTTTTTTCTACAATTTGAACCAACTCTGAATCACATTTCCTCTCAACATGATGAGAAAATTTAATTCATGTGTTTAAGTTTCAAAAATATTAATACTGAACATATGGTTGTTTTGTTTGTTTTCCACTAATATCACTGATGTTACTGCTACATTAAGATCTATCCAGACCTCTCAGGTGGTCTGTGACAGGTCTGCTTTCTGTCCTCTTCTAGTTGAAATGTACTATACATATAAAGCTGAGCTAAAATCTGATGTCGTAGCATTAGTGGTTTGATTTGCATTGCAATTGGTTGATTCATGAGTTAAGCGTTGCATGAGTTCCGCCACCAGGTGGTGCTGTAGAGTCAGTAAGAAACGAGTTGTGAAAGCATTGAGAGAAGAAGAAAACTGTTTAATGTTGTACACAGCATGAGAGTAGCAGCTAGTTTATTTAGCAGCTGAGGAAACATACTGGTGGACTGTGAAGGTGAAGATTTTCTGCTTTGCTTCTTCTATGTATTAAGAAATAAAGACACTGTTAGTTACAGCCCTGCTTGTGACTGAGTCCTTGGCTGCAACATCAACAATATAAAAACAGCTGTGGTTTGAAGCTTCTAACATTAGCTTAACTTCAGTAAATCCTCCACCTAAACACATATTTTACCTTGATGTATGTCCCTATTGTAACCCCCGGTTACCTAAATTGTGGAATAAAATAAATTGGATAACTTGATTGATTAGAGAAATGTGAATTTATGTGGATATGATTTTAATAATAAAATTAATTAATTAAAAAAAAAATACATTTTTAAATGTAATTAGATAAATAACCGTTGTAGCAGCACACAGACTATAAAAGCCTGTGTCACCTCGCTGTCATAGCAACAGCTGATCCAGATACACAGACAAATAGAGCAAAACCCAGAGTGATAAAACGAGCTATAACCTGGAGCAGTCACACTACTGCTGCTCTTTCTGCCCAAGTCAAATCAAGGTGAGTTTTTGATTGAAACTAATGTTTTGTAAATATGACATTATTCACTGACAGAATAATTTAGTTTAGGGAAAAAAGAAAAACGTTAGCAACGGTTAGCCACCGTTAATGTTGACAACCGTTGGTGGCTGTAATGCGTTGCATGAGTTCCGCCACCAGGTGGTGCTGTAGAGTCAGTAAGAAACGAGTTGTGAAAGCATTTGAGAGAAGAAGAAAACTGTTTAATGTTGTACACAGCATGAGAGTAGCAGCTAGTTTATTTAGCAGCTGAGGAAACATACTGGTGGACTGTGAAGGTGAAGATTTTCTGCTTTGCTTCTTCTATGTATTAAGAAATAAAGACACTGTTAGTTACAGCCCTGCTTGTGACTGAGTCCTTGGCTGCAACATAAACAATATAAAAACAGCTGTAGTTTGAAGCTTCTAACATTAGCTTAACTTCAGTAACTTCGGTCTCTCTCTTCTTGTTTCCTGTTGGCCTCTCTGCCACCAACTGTCCAATAAAGACAAAATAATATTAAATTAAAGCTGCAAGCAGCGATGACTGGACCCTCGCTGCAACGCCACACCTGTCAAGTTTAATACCCACTGAGCAAAGACGTCCAAAGACGTCTTTTCTAAGTCATTTTTGGACGTCTAATTTTGGTCCCCTGAAGGTGCAGACTGTTACTCCAGACGACGTCTTTTTCTGACGTCTAACGGACGTCCAGTATTGACGTCCAGAGGACCGCCGTACAAGGTCTATTTTTAGTCCAAATGTGGTCGAAATGAGGTCATTGACGACGTCTTTTCTACGTCAAAATTTAAACCGACATCTTGTGAACGTCCACAGGACCGCCGTATGAGGGCTATTTGACGTCCAAATATGGTCGTTGTGACGTCTTTTCTACGTCAAATTATAACTTATATTAGACCTTTTTCCTTTACTGGTTTAGTTCCTATGCATAACCAAATGACACTACAGTAAAATTAACTGGTACAGTAAAACAGGTTCCTACCATCTGGACATGTTTCTACAGTCACAATAAATCACAAGCCAATCCTGTTCTGTCACCCATTTTTAATTACAAAAGTCAATTAGCAACAGCATTAACAGCAGGCAGTATAAACTTGTAATATATATATATATATATATATATATATATATATATATATAGGCCTATATATATATATATACACACACACATATCTAAATAACATCAATTAGCAACAGCATTAACAGCAGGCAGTATAAACTTGTAAAATATATATATATATATATATATATATACACACACACACATATCTAAAAAACATCAATTAGCAACAGCATTAACAGCAGGCAGTATAAACTTGCCTGTGGCGCCACTGAGAGGCCTCTCTCTCGCTGCTGGGCCTGTAACGCCGCTGAGAGGCCTCTCTGCCGCTGCCGGACCTGTGGCGCGACTGAGAGGCCTCTCTGCCGCTGCCGGACCTGTGGCGCCGCTTAGAGGCCTCTCTGCCGCTGCCGGACCTGTGGCGCGACTGAGAGGCCTCTCTGCCGCTGCCGGACCTGTGGCGCCGCTTGGAGGCCTCTCTGCTGCTACCGGACCTGTGGCGATGTCTGGAACTGGACCTGTATTGGGACACATTGTTCTGTTGCGTTGGTTGCTGGATCCATCACTGGATGTAGTTCCATTCAAATTTTAATCACTGTGCAGTTTTATAACTGACATAATATTGCCTTATTTTGTCTTTACCTGGAGCGATGGCCAACACCACCACTTGTGGCTGCATGTCGAGATCCTGAAAAACACAAAGAATGTCCTTAAGTTTCACAAGGCCTGATAAAATAGGAAAGTCATGAGATGAACACTTACATTATGTAAGTGTTCAGAGATGGAAAATCAACAGCTGTTAGGGACCTGGCTTTATTAATAGTGTGTCTCTATTCAACCTAAACCTCACCAGATACAACAACTACTGGACCCACTTCTACAACATCGATCTACAACACTACTTAAAACGGAATAACAATAAGTAATTTAAAACCAGGCGCAAGCAGAGTCGACACTGTGCAGACAGGCCCCTAAGAGTGGATGAGAGGAGTGGACAGACCACGCAGGAGCTTCCAGCCGAACGGTATCTTGTTGGACCTCGGCCCTCTTCATTGTCTCGGACACACTCACTTTAAAAAGACCAAACACCACCTGACAAAGGGATAAGAAAAAAGGATTTAGAAACCCCTTACTAAAACTGTACAATTCAGTACTTCACACTCCAAATAGATGGCAAAAGTACCCAGATTCTTTACTTGAGTAAAAGTACCTGTGTAAAAAATGAGCAAATAACTACATGATAACTTATCAGGAATCCATTGCATCAATGTTATTGTGAACAATTTAACATTATTCACTTCACCTGCGTTTTGCATTAATTAACGAGTCTCTGGCGGCTGCTCTGTCTTTCTCTCCTCCTCGCACACACAGCTAAACACACGGGCAGAGGTAGTTTAAAATCCGTCTAGCTGACCTGACCCAGGCAGAACAAACGTCAGTCATTTCATTGGATCATTTGCTAGTGACGATAGAGTCTGTGGGCCACATCATAGGTCCACACGCTAGGTAGAGGCCACTGATTGGCTGAGGTTACGGCTTCAACTGGCGTCCTCCTCACCATGGTAACCATCACTAGGCGTCGTCATTGGTTAGGCTAATCTGAACTGTCAAGTGATGTTCGTTTGGCTGCCTGGGGCTCCTCCAGGATATAGAGCGACCAACTTTTTTTTGAGCAAGCATTGATTATGTGTGACACGGTATCAATTTGCGGAACGCATGAATCGGGCTTCAAACTGCATTGAAACATTGAGAAAAACAAATACTGTTAACAAACAAAAACATTACTTTTATTGAAAAATAATGTTTAATCACAAAATATGTCATCATGTCCATACTACTACTAGCCTATGGTAATTATAATGATAATAATAATGTAAATAATGTAAATAAATAAAATTACATGTCAATTATCTGCACCTGCCTTAGACGTCGAAATAAGTGACCTAGCCCGACGTTCAAATGTTCAACTGCATATTGACGTCTAAGTGGGGTCATGATTAGACGTCCAAAAAGTGGACCTAGTTTGGACGTCGTTTAGGCGTCCAGAATTGGTCATGGACCGACCGACGCAATATAGACATGATCTGCACGTCCATAGGACGTCCAATGTTTGGTGGGTAGAGGTGAAAGATTTTGATAACTTTTTATGTCTCACGTCTTAAGATGATTCTCAGTGAATTTGAAATCGTTTGGTTTAAATCTGTAGGAGGAGTTAGTTAACATACGAGGTGTGGAAATGGCAAAAATGGTGCCAAAATCACTAATTTAAATCAAAATGGGCGACTTCCTGTTGAAGTTAGGGTATGGGTCCAAGAGACTTAAAAAAAAAAAAAAAATCCAGCAGGACTAATCGAGCCATTTTGCCTCGCCCATTTCTGCAAGCCGTAAAATATCACATTTTTCGTCAAGTCTGATGTATGTGAACATTTTGGGGCACATTTAGGCTGCAAACTGTTCAAATGTAATGTCTAACTCTACTTTAGGACATTTTTTATTATGAATAATAAAAACTAAATTTAAGACATTTTAACAGTTTTTAAGGATCCACAGGGACCCTGATAGATTAAAAAAAGAATAGATAAGGACTTTCTTTTGAGTGATCAACTGATAATAATTTTCCAAAATGAACCAAGTTATTAAGTGGTCTTAAGTAGTCAGGGTACATGGCCTTCTCAGAGGGGTGCCAGTGCTCCAGCACCCACTCTGGGACCAACCAGAACAAAAACAGAATTTCCATCAATGAATAAGTCAATATGATTGTTCCTAATGAATCAAAATAAACCACCTGATTAAAACTGTGGAAGATTTATGGATAATAGTACAAATACTATAATCTCAGGTGTGTTAATGTACAATTTTAGTTTCTCTATTATCAAAAAATGTCACGTTTCTACAGATTTATGAACAAATGAGGACAGAATTTCTCAATATCTGTTGCAGCTGTACTTGTGATATAATCTAGCTGCAGTACCCTCACACATCCAGCAGAGGGAAGCAACAACTTGACACACACACATCACAACATGCTGTAAATTAATAGTCTTTTTTTTTTTTTTTAGTAGGAGTCCACGCCTGCTCCGATACCGGCATCCTGGGACACACACACACATACAGGTAACACACACACACAGGTTAACACACACACACACGCACACACAGGTAAACACACACAAAGACACACAAGTAAACACACACAGACAGGTTCATTTGAAGTAAACTGACCACTGGGCTGTTTCTTCAGTAAATCACAACAGTAACTTCCTGTCCACCAAAGATCATCATAAGTCATGTGTTCTTGTGTTTTTCTTGTTGGCCCTCCGCATGTTATCAGTTTATTTCAGTTTGTTTAAGTTTACAGACGCCGTCTCTGACAGCTCTTTAAATTTGGAAAGAATTTGCATTTAGTTTGGTTTGTACAATACGAGACTGTTGCTTTGACAGCAGATGTTTGTGTGTGTGTATGCCATGAACACAGCCAACCAGGCTCCAGCTCCATCCCTGCCCTCCCTGCCAATAGGTGAGGTGACAGCAGGCCACCCACCACTACACAAACACACACAAACACACACACACACACACACACACAGGATATTTGCATAGACGTGCATCAATATAACATACAAGACACTGATCACGTTAAAATGAACCAATTCTGCATCTAATCCCATATGAAGTTTCCTGCTGCAGACTGTAGTCCAGACACTTTAGTGTTGAAGTTGTGGCTAACTTCAGAGCTAACCCTCCACAGGAACCTGGTTTGGGTTGTGAGGAGTTGTAGCATTAATTTACTGTCCTGTGGCTGCAGCCTCACCATCACACTCTCTCTATCTCCTATAAAGTACCCCAACCCCTTCTTTGGATCCACACAAATCTTGTGGATGACAGATTTTGATCTCAACAGATTTCTCTGATAGGTGAGGAGTCTGTATGTCTAATTATTATCATTATATTACATTTCTATGACCTCTTCATTATCAAAATATGACCCCACTATTACCTTGTTATTCCTGAGCTGGAATGTAAAGTGATACCAGTTGTTTGAATCACTTCCGTTCCTGCTCCTACCTCTGATGTTGGTTTTTGAACACGGACGCGTTGACGTCGATGTTGAATCTGGTCTCTGTCAGAGATACGAACCAAGTACAGGCTCAGTGAGACAACCTGGCTCCACAGAACACTGTCACACAGAGAAGGTTGAGACAGAGGAGCACTTTCTTCTACACTGCCCAAAATATGACAACTAAAGACAAACCTTCTTCACCAAACTAAAGGGAAACATCCCTCATTGTGGAAACGTTGAAAAAATGTGCATTTGTGTGTGTGTGTGTGTGTGTGTGTGAGTAGTGGTTGGTGGCCTGCTGTCAGCTCACCTTTTGGCAGGGAGGGCGGGGATGGAGCTGGAGCCTGGTTGGTGGTGTTCCTGGTATAAACAAACACACACACACACACGTGTTAGTCTGTCTGTGTGTGTATGGAAATAAATACATAATTAAAAAAAAAAATTCTGTGCAGCTGATACACATTTTTAAATATCCATAATTATGGTAACATATTTGGTTGTTTCCTATAATCTGAGCGTGTGGGAGCATGTAGATGTTGAACAGAAGGATCATTGTTGACCTGATGTTCAGAACACTATCAGCAAACAACCAGCTCTGTGGAAACTGAAGAGCCTGAGGGGAAATTAATAAACACTACGACCACTTTGCATGGTTTCTGTGAGATATTAGTCTGATAGTAAAATGATGAACACCATGACCACTTTGCATGGATCCAGTGAATGTGAGGTAAGGGGTTCATAACGTACAGCTGCATATCATAAGTCACAGACTCAGAGAGAGAAGCAGACACAAACACACCATGATGGAGAAAGTTCTTCTCAGCATCATAGCCGCGTCAGGCAAGTGTTTTATTTACTTGTATATGTGCTGTTGTTTTTTAAATGTCATTAATTTCTTATATAATTATTAATATTATGCATTGTGATATCTTAGTGATTGTAATATGTACAGCACTGTGACAACTATAAATGCTATTACTTTAGTTTTACAGTGCTTTTCCATTAACTGACACACTAAATACAAAATTACCTTTTTTTATGTTCATCATCTATATTGGAAGTAATGACACACCTGAATACACTGAAATGTAATATTATTATTTTAGGTTTGACAATGCAAACAATGATTGTAATTTCACAGTAAATTACAGTCTAATAATTGCAGTAAATTCACAGTGTGTCATTTACATGTAAATGTAATATATTGTGTTTCTATAGCAAATCAGACACGTTACTTGTGAAATGACACAATATGATACTGTAATTATATGAAATTACTGTAAATTCACAACAATTCACAGTAATATAACAGCAACATATTGTGCTTTCATGTTAAACCAACTATAAATTTACAGTAAACTACAATATTTCATGTTTAAATTACTGTATGGTGCTGAACACGTATGTCAGCCTATTGTAAAACTCTGAATGATTACCCACCATGCATTGCAAAAGTATGATTACAGTAGTTTATTGTGAGAATTTACTGTAAAAGAATTTACTGTAGATTGTTAACAGTGGATGTAATCAATGTGCATGTCTGTCATCACAGTGCTGTGTGTCGTCTCGTCACACGTTCAGCGTGAGTACCACTTTGTTTATGAGAAGAAGAACATGGAAGAAGCTCAGAGTTACTGCAGAGACAAATACACAGACCTGGCCACGATAGACGACATGGAGGATGTGAAGACCCTGATAGACATGGTGGATTTAAACAAAATCCCCCAAGACAGCAAGGTAGTGAATTCACTTTTCACTACTCTTCACTCTCTTAAATTTGCATTTTTGACAATGACAGTATGTTAGTGAGAGGTGTCTCACACACTGAGCTGCTGCTTTAGTACATTTTCTTCAGACTATGATGAACATTTTAGTACAAATGTTCAACTTTCTTGGTAAATATGACCCAATGAGTTTGTTTTTAAGTGAGACTTTAAATGGGAGCAATAGCAGAAACCAAAATGTGAAATATATATGAAAATATCATGAAAATGCACAATAAAATACAATATTTGTAAAAATGATTTAATTTATTTTGTAGTGATATGAAAAAAAATAAGTATAATGTGGCTTTTTCATATCTCTCCTTTCATGTACAAAAAACAGCTCAAAATTATTGACAATTTAAAACAGAAGACAGCAAATAATTTAAACAAGAAAGAAACATTTAGTTTCATATCATGTAATAATTTAACAATTTGATGTGTGTGTACCATTAAATTACTGAAATATACCAGCAAGTAATACTGTATCAGTTCATTTAGATCAAATCTACTCTTAAATTATATGTGAAGGGAAATGTTCTGCAAAGTATCTTTAAGCTGAGCAAAGACAAATGTTTTATAACACAATCAAATCTTGCTTTCAGACGGCCTGGATAGGACTGTACGATGATGTGGACAGATGGAGGTGGTCACACAGAGATGCAGAGGTTGAGTTCACAAAGTGGGCCAAATATCAACCAAACAACCATGGGAGTGGTGAATACTGCACAGGGATGTATCATACTGGAGAATGGCACGATGTGCCTTGTTACCATCATCTTCCATCAGTCTGCTCTAAGTTCACAGGTGAGAGTTTATCACTAGTTTTTTCCATTTTTTTCCAGTTACTGTTCAGTTTCGTCCAGATTTGGGCTGAAATAGTCAGTTCCATCAGTGTGATCCCTGCATTCATTTCAAGGTGTGAAGCAGAGTCATGAAGCCAGTTTCTATAAAGCCTGTTGACTCATTGAGCTCCAACATCAACCCTTAATTGGCAGGAGTGGAGAACGAGATGTTAATTATTCTTTTTATTTACTTTGATGTTACTAAGTAAACATTTCTACAAATAATTTATACAATTTTTTGTATATTTTGGATTTTTATGAGTTGTATCTCCACCAGGATACATTGCCCCTATTAAGGTATAAAAAATGTATATACACGGTCGCCCATGAAGTTGGAATAATTTAATTTTCAGACACATTCCTCTTTTTATTTTCTATGTATACACATCAGTAATCAGCTTTGACCTGGTGCAATGAGATTGAATAAATCACATTGTCACAATCATTTCATGAGAAAAAGTAAAAAAATATTTGATTCCAACTTTATGGGCGACAGTGTATGTATGCATCTCCTGGTTCACGTTGTCTGTTTAAGGGTTAACACAGGTCACTGTCTCGGTCAAAGGAATAAGAAAAGGAGGCAAAGTGTCTCTGATGTGCCTTTATGGATGAATGTGTGCCTCCATGTTCATATGTACGCTCCACCACTGGATACAAAACGTTTGAAGAGAGAAGTGTAGACGTAGGGAGAGTAGGGGTGTGACGAGATGTGAGATTAAAACGTGCCGATATTTCTCTTGTAGAGGTGAATATTGTCTCACTAACCAATATTAAGGGTGCGCACCAAAAAAAAAAGAAAAGACGATCGGTTTTCTATCGCTCATTTGCACATCATGTCTTCTTTTAGGTAGGAGGAGCAGCTGTGGAAGCCTAATGATGCAAAAAGTAAAATGAGTCTCACTACCAAATTATAACATAATTTATATGTTGTTCTACTTGTGTATGTGTGTGATATAGGATTTGTGCAATTTACTTTTATTTCTGTGTTTTTTATTAACAATATGTTATAATTTGTGATAATTTGACTCTTTATCTCATTTATATTTATATACTAGAATTGTTTCTATTCTATATAATTCACTTTTTGGTATTTGTGATTGTATCTGACTTTTTTATTTATGGTTGTTATTTCCAAAAATACCAAAATTATCTATCTATAAAATATCTATCTATATGGGGAAACAATCTTGCATTTTGCATACAGTGTATGATAATTGATACTTGTAAAGCAGAAATGAAGGGACATTCATGACGAGATGATTAGTTAAAACTTTTCAAAATGCACCTGCATTATTTTGCATTTTGTGAATTTCAAATAAAATATATCATATATTTCCTCATTGAAGTTTTCTTATTAGTGTTAAAATCTGTATCGTCACACCCTTAATGAAGAGGCTGTTAAAAAAAAAGTCATAGTCAGTGTCTCTAATTATTATTTTTACTGACACAGTCCTTTATTGGAGCAGTTCTCAGTGGATTCATAATGACACAAACATGTTACAGAAACTGTGGCACTCATCTTTATTCACTCATGTAAAGTGACAGACAGGAAAAAGATTTTCACTATGTTCTATTTTCAGGGTCAGATGTGACATTTATCCTCAACAAAGATCACAAGAGTTGGACTGAAGCCCAGAGCTACTGCAGAGAACACTACACAGACCTGGTCACTGTGAGAAATGAAGCAGAGAACCAGGAGGTGAAGAGTAAAGCTGGTGGAATAGATGTCTGGATTGGCCTCTTCAGAGACTCCTGGAAGTGGTCTGATGGAAGCAACTCCTTCTTTAGATACTGGGCCTCAGGGGAACCTAACAACAAAAAGAAGGAGGAATGTGTGGCAATGGACTTTGGCCATTCTGGACATTGGGAGGACTGGAACTGTGACAGTAACAAACCATTTATTTGTTACAAAGGTAAGTCATGATTCAGTTATCCTTTAAATTTCAGTTCCCAGTGTTCCCAGTGTGTGTTAAGCAGCAGTCAGGCGTCCATATGAACAGTGAAAGAGGTTTCCCTCTCTGTAATCATTCCTCCGGTTCATACTGAATATTCTCTCCTTCAAATGTGCTTTCAATGTAAAGTGATGGAGGACAAACTCCACAGTGTTTCCACACAGTCATTTAAAAGTAGATGATCAGCTTCTATTGAGCTTCATCAGTGTGAGTTACTATAGTTATTATAGTTACTATGGTAACAGTGTGAGTTAGTCATATCAAGTGATATCTGACACATTTACAGTCTGTTTAGCATCCGATTCCCTCTTAGTGTTTCCTGTTGAGCTGTGGTGGAAGTATAGTAACAAAAAGACTTTGCTACTAAAAACACTGTAACGTTGAAACATAGAAGATGAAGATTTGACTCATTTGGACGCTGAAACTTCATATTAGCTTCAGATCAACTTTTAAGTCCATGTTTAAACAGAAGGAGGACTGTGGATTTAGTCCTCCATCACTTCCATTATAAGTGCATTATGAAGAGATCTTCTAATGGTCAGTATGAACAGTCAAGTCAGTTTATTCATACTGCCGACACAGACTGAGAAATATAATCAAATGTTAACACAAATTGGGAGCGCCCTCGTTCCACGGGGGTTACAGCACATGTCATATGCCTACAACGTCCCTGCTTAGAGTCCAACAACTGACCTTTGTTGCATGTCATACCCATGTCTCTCTCTCCCCATGTTTCCTGTTGTGAAAATGTAAAAACAAAACAAGCTACTTATGGTCAAAATCTCTCTCTCTCTATCTCTCTCTCTCTCTCTCTCTCCAGATTCCTCTCCAGATCCCTCCCCAGATCCCTCCCCAGATCCCTCTCCAGATCCCTCTCCAGATCCCTCCCCAGATCCCTCTCCAGATCCCTCTCCAGATCCCTCCCCAGATCCAGATGTCACCGATGTCCCCTCCTCAGATTGCTTCTTCTTCTGAGCTCTGGTTTACATGTGTGCCTGCAATAGTTTTGCTGTCAGTCCCGTGATACCTCCTCCTATCATCCCTGTGATACCTCCTCCTGTCAGCCCTGTGGTACCTCCTCCTGTCAGCCCTGTGGTACCTCCTCCTGTCAGCCCTGTGATACCTCCTCCTGTCAGCCCTGTGGTACCTCCTCCTGTCAGCCCTGTGATACCTCCTACTGTCAGCCCTGTGATACCTCCTCCTGTCAGCCCTGTGGTACCTCCTCCTGTCAGCCCTGTGGTACCTCCTCCTGTCAGCCCTGTGATACCTCTTCCTGTCAGCCCTGTGGTACCTCTTCCTGTCAGCCCTGTGATACCTCCTCCTGTTAGCCCTGTGGTACCTCCTCCTGTCAGCCCTGTGATACCTCCTCCTATCAACCTTGTGATACCTCCTCCTATCAGCCCTGTGGTACCTCCCCCTGTCAGCCCTGTGATACCTCCTCCTATCAGCCCTGTGGTACCTCCTCCTATCAGCCCTGTGGTACCTCCTCCTGTCAGCCCTGTGATGCCTCCTCCTGTCAGCCCTGCAATACCTCCTCCTGTCAGCCCTGCAATACCTCCTCCTATCAGCCCTGTGGTACCTCCTCCTGTCAGCCCTGTGATACCTCCTCCTGTCAGCCCTGTGTTCTGTCCTCCAGTCCCACCGTGTTAAGACCTCGTCTACCAGAGCCTGGATGTATGCTGTATGGATCCGGACCAAACCTACTCTGCACTCACACAGAAAACAAACACATGATGATATTTGGCTTTGGATTCTGTACTATGTAGTTTATCGGTTTAATAGGCAGATATTAGCTATGAACATGTTATTCTTCTCTTGTACACTGATGATACACAAGTAACACAACACATCATGTTTCTGGGAATGTTCAACAACTTCTTAATTTCTTATTCTGAAATGATCATTCTGTCTTCTAAACTGTAGATGTTTGATATAGTTTTTCTACAATTTGAACCAACTCTGAATCACATTTCCTCTCTACATGATGAGAAAATGTTGATAATTAATGTGTTTAAGTTTCAAAAATATTAATACTGAACATATGATTGTTTTGTTTGTTTTCCACTAATATCACTGATGTTACTGCTACATTAAGATCTATCCAGACCTCTCAGGTGGTCTGTGACAGGTCTGCTTTCTGTCCTCTTCTTGTTTAAATGTACTATACATATAAAGCTGAGCTAAAATCTGATGTCGTAGCATTAGTGGTTTGATTTGCATTGCAATTGGTTGATTCATGAGTTAAGCGTTGCATGAGTTCCGCCACCAGGTGGTGCTGTAGAGTCAGTAAGAAACGAGTTGTGAAAGCATTGAGAGAAGAAGAAAACTGCTTAATGTTGTACACAGCATGAGAGTAGCAGCTAGTTTATTTAGCAGCTGAGGAAACATACTGGTGGACTGTGAAGGTGAAGATTTTCTGCTTTGCTTCTTCTATGTATTAAGAAATAAAGACACTGTTAGTTACAGCCCTGCTTGTGACTGAGTCCTTGGCTGCAACATCAACAATATAAAAACAGCTGTAGTTTGAAGCTTCTAACATTAGCTTAACTTCAGTAAATCCTCCACCTTAACACATATTTTACCTTGATGTATGTCCCTATTGTAACCCCCGGTTACCAAAATAGTGGAATAAAATTAATTGGGTAACTTAGAAAATTGATTATAGAGACACGTGAATGTTGTGGATATGATTTAAATAATAAAATTAATTAATTAAAAAATATAGATTTTTTAAAAATGTAATTAGATAAATAACCGTTGTAGCAGCACACAGACTATAAAAACCTGTGTCACCTCGCTGTTATAGCAACAGCTGATCCAGATACACAGACAAATAGAGCAAAACCCAGAGTGATAAAACGAGCTATAACCTGGAGCAGTCACACTACTGCTGCTCTTTCTGCCCAAGTCAAATCCCGGTGAGTTTTTGATTTAAACTAATTAGTTGTAAATATGGCATTATTCACTGACAAAATCATTTAGTTTAGAAAAAAAGAAAAACGTTAGCAACGGTTAGCCACCGCTAATGTTGACAACCGTTGGTGGCTGTTAAGCGTTGCATGAGTTCCGCCACCAGGTGGTGCTGTAGAGTCAGTAAGAAACGAGTTGTGAAAGCATTGAGAGAAGAAGAAAACTGTTTAATGTTGTACACAGCATGAGAGAAGCAGCTAGTTTATTTAGCAGCTGAGGAAACATACTGGTGGACTGTGAAGGTGAAGATTTTCTGCTTTGCTTCTTCTATGTATTAAGAAATAAAGACACTGTTAGTTACAGCCCTGCTTGTGACTGAGTCCTTGGCTGCAACATCAACAATATAAAAACAGCTGTAGTTTGAAGCTTCTAACATTAGCTTAACTTCAGTAACTTTCGGTCTCTCTCTCCCCTTGTCCAATAAAGACAAAATAATATTAAATTAAAGCTGCAAGCAGCGATGACTGGACCCTCGCTGCAACGCCACACCTGTCAAGTTTAATAGAGGTGAAAAATTTTGATAACTTTTTATGTCTCACGTCTTAAGATGATTGTGCATTTGAAGTCGTTTGGTTTAAATCTGTAGGAGGAGTTAGTTAACATACGAGGTGTAGAAATGGCAAAAATGGTGCCAGAATCACTAATTTAAATCAAAATGGGCGACTTCCTGTTGAAGTTAGGGTATGGGTCCAAGAGACTCGCCCATTTCTGCGAGCTGTAAAATATCAAACTTTTCGTCAGGTCTGATGTATGTGAACATTTTGGGGCACATTTAAGCTGCAAACTGTTCAAATGTAATGTCTAACTCCTACTTTAGGACATTTTTTATTTTGAATATCAAAAACTAAATTTTAGACATTTTAACAGTTTTTAAGGATCCACAGGGACCCTGATAGATTAAAAAAAAGAATAGATAAGGACTTTCTTTTGAGTGATCAACTCATAATAATTTTCCAAAATGAAACAAGTTATTAAGTGGTCTTAAGTAGTCAGGGTACATGGCCTTCTCAGAGGGGTGCCAGTGGTCCAGCACCAACTCTGGGACCATCCAGAACAAAAAACAGAGGATTTCCATCAATGAATAAGTCAATATGATTGTTCCTAATGAATCAAAATAAACCAGCTGATTAAAACTGTGCAAGATTTATGGATAATAGTACAAATACTATAATCTCAGGTGTGTTAATGTACAATTTTAGTTTCTCTATTATTAAAAAAAGTCACGTTTCTACAGATTTATGAATAAATGAGGACAGAATTTCTCAAGGATATCTGTTGCAGCTGTACTTGTGATATAATCTAGCTGCAGTACCCTCACACATCCAGCAGAGGGAAGCAACAACTTGACACACACACATCACAACATCCTGTAAATTAATAGTTGTCTTTTTTTTTTTAGTAGGAGTCCACGCCTGCTCTGATACCGGCATCCTGGGACACACATACAGGTAACACACACACTCAGGTTTATTTGAAGTAAACTGACCACTGGGCTGTTTCTTCAGTAAATCACAACAGTAACTTCCTGTCCACCAAAGATCATCATAAGTCATGTGTTCTTGTGTTTTTCTTGTTGGCCCTCCGCATGTTATCAGTTTATTTCAGTTTGTTTAAGTTTACAGACGCCGTCTCTGACAGCTCTTTAAATTTGGAAAGAATTTGCATTTAGTTTGGTTTGTACAATACGAGACTGTTGCTTTGACAGCAGATGTTTGTGTGTGTGTATGCCATGAACACAGCCAACCAGGCTCCAGCTCCATCCCTGCCCTCCCTGCCAATAGGTGAGGTGACAGCAGGCCACCCACCACTACACAAACACACACAAACACACACACACACACACACACACAGGATATTTGCATAGACGTGCATCAATATAACATACAAGACACTGATCACGTTAAAATGAACCAATTCTGCATCTAATCCCATATGAAGTTTCCTGCTGCAGACTGTAGTCCAGACACTTTAGTGTTGAAGTTGTGGCTAACTTCAGAGCTAACCCTCCACAGGAACCTGGTTTGGGTTGTGAGGAGTTGTAGCATTAATTTACTGTCCTGTGGCTGCAGCCTCACCATCACACTCTCTCTATCTCCTATAAAGTACCCCAACCCCTTCTTTGGATCCACACAAATCTTGTGGATGACAGATTTTGATCTCAACAGATTTCTCTGACAGGTGAGGAGTCTGTATTTCTAATTATTATCATTATATTACATTTCTATGACCTCTTCATTATCAAAATATGACCCCACTATTACCTTGTTATTCCTGAGCTGGAATGTAAAGTGCTACCAGTTGTTTGAATCACTTCCGTTCCTGCTCCTACCTCTGATGTTGGTTTTTGAACACGGACGCGTTGACGTCGATGTTGAATCTCGTCTCTGTCAGAGATACGAACCAAGTACAGGCTCAGTGAGACAACCTGGCTCCACAGAACACTGTCACACTGAGAAGGTTGAGACAGAGGAGCACTTTCTTCTACACTGACAACTAAAGACAAACCTTCTTCACCAAACTAAAGGGAAACATCCCTCATTGTGGAAACATTGAAAAAATGGCCATACTCCTTGGTGAAGGGCCTTCTGCTGCCTTGACAGCACGGTTTGTCTTAAAATGTCCTGATCTGAGGGACTCAGACACTTATGTAAGAAAAGTCTGGTTAAAAGAAATGTGTGTATGGATCAAAATAAGCACACAAACACACACACACACACACACACACACACACACACACACACACAAACAAACACGCACATCTACCATCCATCCAACTATTGTCTTCAAACAGTCGTGCTAATAAAGCACTTTGAATATGAATTTGAATTTAAATTTGAATTTGAGAGTACCTAATGTCCTCCAATGTGATGGTAGTGTGTGTGTGTGTGTGTGCGCGTGTGCGTGCGTGTATGTGTGTGTGTGTGTGTATGTGTGTGTGTTGAAGTGCTTATTTTGATCCATTTTTTACATTTGAGAGCTGTAAAAACATCATACACACATTTCTTTTAACCAGACTTTTCCTAATATGACCCACAGTACACAAAAATGGAAATAAAATGCCTCATTTAGAGAAAAAAAAAGTGTGCAGCTGATAAACATTTTTAAATTTATAATTACAGTAACATATTTGGTTGTTTCTTATAATCTGAGCCTGTGGGAGCATGTAGATGTTAAACAGAAGGATCATTGTTGACCTGATATTCAGGCATCAGAACTGATCACAGGGACGCAGCACAGGGTTGCGTGCTGAGCCCTCTGCTGTATTCCCTCTTCACCTATGACTGTGTGGCCTCTGAGTCCAACACCAGCATTATCTTTATAATGCTTGTTTGCGGCTGTCATTGGACTGATCACTGGTGGAGAGGAGGCAGTGTACAGAAGAGAGGTGGCAGGACTGAATACAGATAAGACCAAGGAGATGATTATTGATCCTAGGAGGAGTAGGAGGAGGAGGGAGCAGCACGCCCCAGTATACATCGGTGGGACAGAGGTGGAGAGGGAAAAAGAAGTCACAGCAGAGACTGTATTTCTTGAGGCATGCCAACCAAAATCCTCAGCAACTTCTACAGATGCACAGTCGAGACCGTCATCACCAGCTCCATCACAGTGTGGTATGGAAACTGCACTGCTCAGGACAGGAAGGCTCTCCAGTGGGTGATAAAGACTGCCCGGTCCATCTCTGGAACAACCTTCAATCAATCAATCAATCAATCAATCAATCAATCTTTATTTATATAGCGTCAAATCACAACAAAAGTCATCTCAAGGCACTTTACACATGGAGCAGGTCTAAACTGTACTTGTCACTACAGGACATTTACACCACCAGGGTCATCAAGAGAGCCCATAACATCATTAAGGACAACACACACCCACAACACCGTCTCTTTACAGTCCTGCCATCAGAGAGACACTACAGGAGTGTCAAATCAAGGACTGCAAGACTCTCACACAGTTTCTATCCACAGGCTATCAGGCTCCAACACACTAAATACTGCACTCCCCACTCTCCAGCATCCCCCACTGACACTATGTGTTTGCACAAGCACAGAGTCACTTAACATTAACTGGCACTTCTCTTGACCTTAATTAATCTTATTTCTTTTTGAAGTTTTTTTTATATTTTAATATATTATTGTTGTTTGCATCTCTTATGTGTTTGATGTGTGTGTTGTGTGTAGGCTATGTGTTACTGTTGTGTGTAAGGAGAGCAGCAAAGTAAGAATGTCTTTGCATTGTCTGAACCTCTGTGTTTTTACCATGCATATGACAATACATTCCTTTATCTCTTATCTACATTATCAGCAAACATAACCAGCTCTGTGGAAGCTGAAGAGCCTGAGGGGAAATTAATAAACACTAGGACCACTTTGCATGGTTTCTGTGAGATATTAGTCTGATAGTAAAATGATGAACACCATGACCACTTTGCATGGATCCAGTGAATGTGAGGTAAGGGGTTCATAACGTACAGCTGCATATCATAAGTCACAGACTCAGAGAGAGAAGCAGACACAAACACACCATGATGGAGAAAGTTCTTCTCAGCATCATAGCCGTGTCAGGCAAGTGTTTTATTTACTTGTATATGTGGTGTTGTTTTTTAAATGTCATTAATTTCTTATATAATTATTAATATTATGCATTGTGATATCTTAGTGATTGTAATATGTACAGCACTGTGACAACTTTAAATGCTATTACTTTAGTTTTACAGTGCTTTTCCATTAACTGACACACTAAATACAAAATTACCTTTTTTATGTTCATCATCTATATTGGAAGTAATGACACACCTGAATACACTGAAATGTAATATTATTATTTTAGGTTTGACAATGCAAACAATGATTGTAATTTCACAGTAAATTACAGTCTAATAATTGCAGTAAATTCACAGTGTGCAATTTACATGTAAATGTAATATCTTGTGTTTCTACAGCAAATCAGACACATTACTTGTGAAATGACACAATATGATACTGTAATTATATGAAATTACTGTAAATTCACAACAATTCACAGTAATATAACAGCAACATATTGTGCTTTCATGTTAAACCAACCACAAATTTACAGTAAACTACAATATTTCATGTTTAAATTACTGTATGGTGCTGAACACTTATCTCAACCTATTGTAAAACTCTGAATGATTACCCACCATGCATTGCAAAAATATGATTACAGTAGTTTATTGTGAGAATTTACTGTCGAAGAATTTACTGCAGATTGTTAACAGTGGATGTAATCAATGTGCATGTCTGTCATCACAGTGCTGTGTGTCGTCTCGTCACACGTTCAGCGTGAGTACCACTTTGTTTATGAGAAGAAGAACATGAAAGAAGCTCAGAGTTACTGCAGAGCCAATTACACAGACCTGGCCACGATAGACGACATGGAGGATGTGGAGACCCTGATAGACATGGTCAATAAATACAAAATCCACAAAGAAGACACAAATGGGGTGAATTCACTTTTCACTACTCTTCACTCTCTTACATTTGCATTTTTGACAATGACAGTATGTTAGTGAGAGGTGTCTCACACACTGAGCTGCTGCTTTAGTACATTTTCTTCAGACTATGATGAACATTTTAGTACAAATGTTCCACTTTCTTGGTAAATATTACCCAATGAGTTTGTTTTTAAGTGGGACTTGAAATGGGAGCAATTTTCATTTTAGATTTTAGATAAAATCTACTCTTACATTATATGTGAAGACATTTTCTGCCATGTAAGCTGAGCAAAGACAAATGTTTTATAATACAATCAAATCTTGCTTTCAGGCGGCCTGGATAGGACTGTACGATGATGTGTACAGATGGAGGTGGTCAGACAGAGATGCAGAGGCTGAGTTCACATATTGGTCCCCAGGCCAACCAGACAACTATTGGAGTGATGAACACTGCACAGTGATGTATGGTGATGGAGAATGGAGAGATGAATCTTGTAACCATCATCGTCCATCAGTCTGCTCTTATGTCACAGGTGAGAGTTTATCACTAGTTTTTTCCATTTTTTTCCAGTTACTGTTGAGTTTCGTCCAGATTTGGGCCGCAATAGTCAGTTCCATCAGTGTGATCCCTGCATTCATTTCAAGGTGTGAAGCAGAGTCATGAAGCCAGTTTATACACTGCCTGGCCAAAACAAACGTTGCCACCAAAAAAAAGGTCACACACTAATTTTTTGTTGGACCGCCTTTAGCTTTGATTACAGCACTCATTTGCTGTGGCATTATTTCGATAAGCTTCTGCAATGTCACAAGATTTATTTCCATCCAGTGTTGCATTAATTTTTCACTAAGATCTTGTATTTATGATGGGAGAGTCGGACCACTGCGCAAAGCCTTCTCCAGCACACAAAGATTCTCAATGGGGTTAAGGTCTGGACTCTTTGGTGGACAAGTCATGTGTGAAAATGATGTCTCATGCTCCCTGAACCACTCTTTCACAATTTAAGGCCGATGAATCTTGGCATCGTCACAGCCTTAATGATGATAATGATTAGTGGATTCATAATGACACATAAATGTGACAGGAACTGTGGCATTCATCTTTTTTCACTCATGTAAAGTGACAGACAGGAAACACAGATTTTCACTATGATCTATTTTCAGGGTCAGATGTGACATTTATCCTCATCTCTGATCACAAGAGTTGGACTGAAGCCCAGAGGCACTGCATGGCACACTACACAGACCTGGTCACTGTGAGAAATGAAACAGAGAACCAGAAGGTGAAGGATACAGCTGATGGAGAAACAGTCTGGATTGGCCTCTTCAGAGACTCCTGGAAGTGGTCTGATGGAAGCAACTCCTTCTTTAGATACTGGGCCTCAGGGGAACCTAGCAACGGGCAGGAGCAATGTGTGGCAATGAACTTTGACGATTCTGGACGTTGGGAGGACTGGAGCTGTTCCCATAAAAAACCATTTATTTGTTACAAAAGTAAGTCATGATTCAGTTATCCTTTAAGTTTCAGTTCCCAGTGTTCCCAGTGTGTGTTCAGCAGCAGTCAGGTGTCATGTCATACCCATGTCTCTCTCTCCCCATGTTTCCTGTAGTGAAAAAGTAAAAAAAAACCAAGCTACTTATGGTCAAAAACTGTACAGATAACCTAAGCTTCCATTACAAGACATAAAATATTAAAAATTCTCTCTCTCTCTCTCTCTCTCTCATTCTTCCCAGATGCCCCCTCATCACAATGCATCCTCCTACCAGCCCTGTGATACCTCCTCCTGTCAGCCCTGTGATACCTCCTCCTGTCCGCCCTGTGGTACCTCCTCCTGTCAGTCCTGTGGTACCTCCTCCTGTCAGCCCTGTGATACCTCCTCCTGTCAGCCCTGTGGTACCTCCTCCTGTCAGTCCTGTGGTACCTCCTCCTATCAGCCCTGTGGTACCTCCTCCTGTCAGCCCTGTGATACCTCCTCCTGTCAGCCCTGTGGTACCTCCTCCTGTCAGCCCTGTGATACCTCCTCCTGTCAGCCCTGTGATACCTCCTCCTGTCAGCCCTGTGATACCTCCTCCTGTCAGCCCTGTGATACCTCCTCCTGTCAGCCCTGTGATACCTCCTCCTGTCAGCCCTGTGTACTGTCCTCCAGTCCCACCATGTTAATACCTCGTCTACCAGAGCCTGGATGTACGCTGTATGGATCCGGACCAAACCTACAAACACATGATGATATTTGGCTTTGGATTCTGTACTATGTAGTTTATTGGTTTAATCAGTAGATATTAGTTATGAACATGCTATTCTTCACTTGTACACTGATGATACACAACTAGGGCTGGGTATCCCATCAAACGATACCTGAAGTTGTTCCTTTTTGCACTCAGAGCTGGACAATATGACTATTTGTATGGACTTTCTCACAGACAATCAACTCAAGTGTTCTACGATTTAATGCAACATGTGATTGGCCCACTACTACAGCAGCTACAACCCGTCTGTGGTGGTGAAGTCGTGGTGAATTTGAGTTAACGTGCTTAGCAGTTCAGCAGTCAAGATGCCACCTAAACGCTCTAAAGTATGTCTACACTACACGACTGTTACACCAGATAAAATACAGAGCACTAAATGTGCAATGGGTATCTAATGAAGTACTCAGTTGGTATCGGTATCACTTTAAGGGTACTTGGATTGACAATGGTATCGTAATTATTTAAACCACACCCAGCACTATACGCAGCTGATCATGTTTCTGAGAATGTTCAACAACTTCTTACTTTCTTATTCTGAAATGTTCATTCTGTCTTCTAAACTGTAGATGTTTGATATCGTTTTTTCTACAATTTGAATCACATTTCCTCTCAACATGATGAGAAAATGTTGATAATTAATGTGTTTGTTTCAAAAATATTAATACTGAACATATGATTGTTTTGTTTGTTTTCCACTAATATCACTGATGTTACTGCTACATTAAGATCTATCCAGACCTCTCAGGTGGTCTGTGACAGGTCTGCCTTCTGTCCTCTTCTTGTTTAAATGTACTATACATATAAAGCTGAGCTAAAATCTGATGTCGTAGCATTAGTGGTTTGATTTGCATTGCAATTGGTTGATTCATGAGTTAAGCGTTGCATGAGTTCCGCCACCAGGTGGTGCTGTAGAGTCAGTAAGAAACGAGTTGTGAAAGCATTGAGAGAAGAAGAAAACTGTTTAATGTTGTACACAGCATGAGAGTAGCAGCTAGTTTATTTAGCAGCTGAGGAAACATACTGGTGGACTGTGAAGGTGAAGATTTTCTGCTTTGCTTCTTCTATGTATTAAGAAATAAAGACACTGTTAGTTACAGCCCTGCTTGTGACTGAGTCCTTGGCTGCAACATCAACAATATAAAAACAGCTGTAGTTTGAAGCTTCTAACATTAGCTTAACTTCAGTAAATCCTCCACCTAAACACATATTTTACCTTGACGTATGTCCCTATTGTAACCCCCGGTTACCAAAATAGTGGAATAAAATTAATTGGATCACTTAGAAAATTGATTAGAGAAAAGTTAATTTATATGGATATGATTTTAATAATAAAATTAATTAATTAAAAAATATAGATTTTTAAAAATGTAATTAGATAACCGTTGTAGCAGCACACAGACTATAAAGCCTGTGTCACCTCGCTGTCAAAGCAGCAGCTGATCCAGATACACAGACAAATAGAGCAAAACCCAGAGTGATAAAACGAGCTATAACCTGGAGCAGTCACACTACTGCTGCTCTTTCTGCCCAAGTCAAATCACGGTGAGTTTTTGATTGAAACTAATTAGTTGTAAATATGGCATTATTCACTGACAAAAACATTTAGTTTAGGAAAAAAAGAAAAACGTTAGCAACGGTTAGCCACCGCTAGTGTTGACAACCGTTGGTGGCTGTTACTAGCCGTTGGTGCTAGCAGCCGTTAGCATTGGTAGCCGTTTATAGCCGTTGGTGCCGTCTGACAGCTATGCACGGCAACACATTCACTCAACCCTGGCGAGTTCAACAGTACCACTATTATTGCGCTAAAAACTCAGTGAACCAGCAGCCAAAGAATACAAAGGTAAACAACCACTTATTTACAGCGACTAACAGATATTCTGTCTTACCTTTTGAAGTTTTGTGATGAAAAGTTGTACTTGAGAGCAAAAAAAGCTGGTTTCAGTAAGTCCAACACGGCTCTGCTTGTTTACAACTCCATTTCACCCAGTGCCAGCCTACAGTAGCTGCACCGGAACAACAGACAACCCTGCCAAACCGCACTTCCGGCCGCTAATTGGCTGGTACAATGTACACAGAACGTCATTGTCGAACCCGTCAAAAAATTTTAAAATGATTAATTCAGACTAAATCTTTTTTTTATGGAAAAGCAATACTTTCATTCTGTACCCCTCAAAACGCCCCGTGGCTGTATTATTTTAAAAAATATATAGCTTTTAATAAATATTCTACATATTCAACCTTTAAACATCACTTCATAGAAGCCAACGTGTCTCATTGTACAGACCACACAAACAACTTTCATCACATATTTCTTTATTGGAACAGTTAAAGTTATTAAGTGGTAAATCTACAAAGACTTCGTAAAGTCAGCCACCACCAAAAACTGCCTACTGAAGGATCTCTGTTGTTTTCTCCGTCACAGATGAACCTCTTCAGAAATGATTCACATAAAATATTCTTTACACACAGATGGTGATTAAATAAGAGGTCAGCTGGTCTTCGTGCTGCTTTTTTTGTGTGGTTGAGAGGTTGGTGAAGGGGGGGGGTGTTTATGTGGGGCGCTCCCTGGGGCGGGTGACGTACTGCCACCACAGAGGGGGGAGGTCGCCCTCCTTGCGGGCAGGAGGGAGAGCCTCGGTCAGGGGGCCTCCGGCTGGAGTCTCGGCCTGGAGCTGGGCGACCTGGAACCAAAGAGGAGGACAAACAGGTTCACAACTGATCATTATCTTCATTATTGTTTCATCTGCCAAATATTTTACCCAATTCACTTTTTATAAGTCTAAAACATGTCAGAAAATAGTTGGATAGAAAGTTAACAGTGGGCTTCACACAAGAAACACTCCATTTTCTTCTATTTTGGATTTTCTCTTAGTTAACCCTTGTGTCGTCCTCCCTTCCTACCCTTTCTTCCTTCCTCCCTCCATTTCTTCCATCTGTCCTTCCTTCTTTCCTTCCTCCCTTTTTTCCATTCTTTCCATCTGTCCTTCCTACCTTCCTTTTTTCCTTTCTTCCTTCCATCTGTCCCTCCTCCCGTTCTTCCATCTGTCCTTCTGTCTCTCTTTCCTACCTTTCTTCCCTCTTTCCTTTTGTCTGTCTTTCCTTACTTCCTACCCTTCTTCCTTCTATCGTTTTAATGATCTGGCCCACATGAGATCAAACTGGTCTGTATGTGGCCCTTGAATGAAAATGAGTTTGACCCTCCTGCTGTAGTGAGAGAGACAAGAAGCAGAGAAGACTCACCTCTTTGTCCCAGCTCTGTGCTCTCAGTTTCTTCCACTGCTCCCTCTTAGAGAAGTAGTCAGGGTACATGGCCTTCTCAGAGGGGTGCCAGTGGTCCAGCACCCACTCTGGGACCTACCAGGACCAAAAACAGAGGATTTCCATCAATGAATAAGTCAAGGCAGCTTTTATTTATATATAGCACATTTCATACACAATGGCATCTCAATGTGCTATACATAAAACAAACATTTAAACAGTAAAACAACATAAAAACAGGCAATTTGAGAAATAAAAATAAAACCCAATAATAGTAAACAGATGGAAAAACTAAAACATACAATTTCCCCCCCAATAATAATAAAAACAAAGTACAGATAAATAGAAAGAGAGAAATAAAATACTAGAATAGACTAGGCATGGGCCTGTTACCGGTTTCAAGGTATACCACAGTATGAAAAAGTCACGGTTTCAAAACCACTAAAATGTTCCGTCACACCGTTCCTCCGGCATGAGAGGGTTTTTTTTTTATGTGACGTCTGGTCAGAGAGAGAGTGGAGGTCCATCAGGTCGCATGCAGCTGCAGCGTGAAGTCCAACCCCTCCCGTACTCCGGTAGCTGTTACAAGCAGGTAGCTCTGCAGGCTGTATGATGGCTGAAGGAGGTGAGCCCCCCGAACTCCCCCCCCCGTCTAAAAAGGACCAAGTCGGCTGTATTTATGGGCCGGTTACCGGTTTCAAAGTATACCATGGTATGAAAAAGTCACGGTTTCAAAAGCACTAAAATGTTCCGTCACACCGTTCCTCCAGCATGAGAGTTTTTTTTTTTTTTTATGTGACGTCTGGTCAGAGAGAGAGTGGAGGTCCATCAGGTTGTGTGCAGCTGCAGCGTGAAGTCCAACCCCTCCCGTACTCCGGTAGCTGTTACAAGCAGGTAGCTCTGCAGGCTGTATGATGGCTGAAGGAGGTGAGCCACCCCGAACTTTTCCCCCCCGTCTAAAAGGACCAAGTCGGCTGTATTTATGGGCCGGTTACCGGTTTCAAAGTATACCATGGTATGAAAAAGTCACGGTTTCAAAAGCACTAAAATGTTCCGTCACACCGTTCCTCCAGCATGAGGTTTTTTTTTTATGTGACGTCTGGTCAGAGAGAGAGTGGAGGTCCATCAGGTTGTGTGCAGCTGCAGTGTGAAGTCCAACCCCTCCCGTACTCCGGTTGCTGTTTACAAGCAGGTAGCTCTGCAGGCTGTTGCAGCGTGAAGTCCAACCCCTCCCGTACTCTGGTTGCTGTTTACAAGCAGGTAGCTCTGCAGGCTGTATGATGGCTGAAGGAGGTGAGCCCCCCGAACTCCCCCCCCCCCCCCCCCGTCTAAAAAGGACCAAGTCGGCTGTATTTATGGGGCGGTTACCGGTTTCAAAGTATACCATGGTATGAAAAAGTCACGGTTTCAAAACCACTAAAATGTTCCGTCACACCATTCCTCCGGTATGATACAGTCTGTGGGTATGATTGGGTTTTTTTTAATGTGACGTCTGGTCAGAGAGAGAGTGGAGGTCCCTCAGGTTGTGTGCAGCTGCAGCGTGAAGTCCAACCCCTCCCGTACTCCGGTTGCTGTTACAAGCAGGTAGCTCTGCAGGCTGTATGATGGCTGAAGGAGACGAGCCCCCCGAACTTTCCCCCCCGTCTAAAAAGGACCAAGTCGGCTGTATTTATGTCGGCTACCGTTAAAAGACAGACAGCCGTGGCTCGGAGGAAGAAGGTAACGGACAGTAGCAGCGCGAGGAGTCAATACATCCAATATGATAGTGAGCAAGTCTCCAAAAACTGTTGATATTCAGGAGTCAACTCCTGCCTGCATTTATTTATTTATATTTATCTTAGAAGTGTTTTTACTTTTTTCAATTATTTATGTTCTGATCTTGAGCCACAGGTTAAGTGTTTCCATTTATTTGCATTTTGTGTTGGTTTTTTTTTTCCCCACTAAAAATAATTCATTTATGTCGTGACTTGAGTTGCAGGTTTATCCTCAGTTAAAGGACCGCACTTATTTATTTATTATTTATTTAGAAATAATTCATTTATTTTTTTATTATTATTTATTTTAATTACATATTTACTAAAAATAAAAGACCATTCAATGGAAAAAAAAATTGTTTTTAAATACAGACATTTCAAAATATCACATTTTATATATCCGTAATCATAATACCGTGAAACTGTGATATTTTTACGGTTATCATACCATCAGAATCTCATACCAGCCCATGCCTAGTATAGAGCATTAAATATAAGATTACAGCATAAAATAATGGAAGGAATGAAGAAAAGGAGGGAGGGAGGAAGGAAGGAAGGATGAAAGGAAGTCAGGAGGCAGGTAGGAAAGGAAGGATGGAAGGAAGGTAGGAAGTTAGGAGGGAGGGAGGAAGGAAGGAAGGTAGGAAAGGAAAGAAGGACAGGAAGGAAGGACAGAGGAAGGAAGGAAAGGAAGGGTGGAAGGAAGGTAGGAGGGAGAAAGGAAAAAAGGGAGGGAGGAAAGAGACCTTGTAGCACTCGTATCTCTCGTAGGAAGGAGGGAGGAAGGAATTAGGGAAGGAAGGAAGGACAGAAGGACGGGAGGAAGGGAAGGAAGAACGGAGGAAAGAAGGATAAATGAAAGAGACCTTGTAGCACTCGTATCTCTCGTAGGAAGGAGGGAGGAAGGAAGGAGGGAAGGAAGGAAGGGAAGGAAGGACGGGAGGAAGGGAAGGAAGAACGGAGGAAAGAAGGATAAATGAAAGAGACCTTGTAGCACTCGTATCTCTCGTAGGAAGGAGGGAGGAAGGAAGGAGGGAAGGAAGGAAGGGAAGGAAGGACGGAGGAAAGAAGGATAAATGAATGTGACCTTGTAGCACTCGTATCTCTCGTAGGAAGGAGGGAGGAAGGAAGGAGGGAAGGAAGGAAGGGAAGGAAGGACGGAGGAAAGAAGGATAAATGAATGTGACCTTGTAGCACTCGTATCTCTCGTAGGAAAGAGGGAAGGAAGGAAGGATGGAGGAAAGAAGGATAAATGAAAGAGACCTTGTAGCACTCGTATCTCTCGTAGGAAGGAGGGAGGAAGGAAGGAGGGAAGGAAGGAAGGGAAGGAAGGACGGAGGAAAGAAGGATAAATGAATGTGACCTTGTAGCACTCGTATCTCTCGTAGGAAGTCCCTCCAGGAGAGTCGGGGAAGATGTACGGCTGAGGATGCTGATTGTCCCAGAACTCTTCCTCTCCGGCCTTCAGCATCATGGTCGCCTTCACCATGTCCTTCTCATTCTTATTATCATCGAACCGAGCTCGCATCATGCAGGCGTAGAACCGGTACTTATCTCTGAGGGATGGGATGAGAAAAAGAAAGATGGACAGTTTAATTAGAGAAGAACTTTGCTGAGAAAATAGAAATTACAGTTTAAAAAGTCTAAATTTCTTATTTAGATTTTATTTATATATTTATTTATATTTTTTATTTCTAACGCTACTGCTATCATTTCCTAATTATTCATCTATTACCATCTCATCTTATTATATATACACATTTTTCAATTGTACTTTATTATAAGTTGATATACTTTACAGTTATCTTACATATTATGTGTAAAGACTATGTGCAGCTGTTAAAAGGGGAAAATGTACATGTACCTGTCATGTTGTTGAGAAAAACTCAATAAAATTAAGTTATAAAAAAAAAAAATCTTATTTAGTTCAAATCCTTAAAAAAAAAGTACCTTAATTCATCATAAAACAGAAGAGAATAAGTTAGTATATCATTTAACCTTTATTTGTATTTCTTTTACCTATCACATTGTTTTAATCGCAATCAGATTAATGCAATCCATAACGCGTTAATTTTTTTAAATCTCATTTTAATGTGTCAAGCCTTTTTGTCCCTTCTACTCCCCCGTAGACGGCTCCTCTAGCTGTAGCGCTATGCTTTGAAGTGGCCTCCTGCAGTAAACCTACCGCGCTGATGGAAAGTAAGAGAGCTACTGGACTTTTGAACGGCTTGTTTAACTTTAAAACACTTCCAGACGCTTCAGTTGACAAGTCAAAAGTAAAATGCAACCTGTGTCAAACGGAGTTTAACTACCACCGGAGTACGTGGAGTTTGAGTTAGCACCTCCACGCTAAACACCCAGGTGCAGCCAAGCCAGCCTCAGCTCCACCAAAGGACCATTTTGGAGTGTGGGAGTCGCAGCAGAGCCGTGATTGATTCCCAGTTAAGACACTCTGGTAAGAAATGCTTTACATTATGGGCTTAAAACTGCCTTCAAATGGAAAATAACAGGATTTTAAACATGCAATTCAAAGTCATCAGTTACAGATTCAGAGTAAAGTACTATTGAGTACCGATATCGAACACCGGCTCATTACACTTTATTTTTTATTTGACATAAAACTAAAAGTTCATAAAGTAACTTTGTTTGATTCCCAATAGAGAAACGCAGCTTCACATCGTTAATATGGACTTAAAACTGATGTGAAATGTGAAATAATACAATTTTAAACACGTATTAATCAAAATAATCATTTAACAGGCCTCATAAATAAACATATATTAAATATACAGTAAAGACTCATGTCAAGTATATTCTAGTTATGGTTATATCTCTAATCTCTATTAATATTTATAGTTATTCTGTTCATTAATACTTGAGTTAATCTATTTGCAGGTTGTTTATAATTTAGTTTTGTATTTATTTCTTTTACTTCACACTTTTATCACATTGTTTTTTTATAATTTCATTTATATCAAGTAGCTGCTCTTTAATCACACTTTAAGATCAATAAATAAATGAACAAATGTATTTATCTAAGTTATCTGTCACAATATGTGTTGTTATGATTTTTAACTTGAGCAACACACTTATTTAGTTAATTATATTGAACATAATGAAGCTTTACGCAGCAGATAACACATTTAATCTGATGTTATTAAACTTTATTTAACATATCATCATCATTCATTATATTATCCTGCCAATTAAGAGCCAATTAAAGCTGATGACATTGCTGTTTACTGAGTATAACAGCAGATAACAGATATATTCTTCTGTTATTAGACTTTAACAGTGACTTTATTTAACATGATCATCATTCATTATATTATCCTGCCAATTAAAAACCAATTAAGAGCCAATTACAGCTGATGACATTGCTGTTTACTGAGTATAACAGCAGATAACAGTGTATAAAGTGCTAAATATCTGAATTAATAACATTTATCAGACTGTTGTTATATATAAAATAAACTGGTGTTAATCAGAAGAGTCAGTGTAGACAGTTAAAGGTTTATATTTCCTGTTTTAATGAGAGTTAGAGGAGTTTAAACATGATGAGTGGAAATGAGTGACCTGGTTAGTGGTTAGCATTTAGCTTAGCAGTTAGCTCCTGCAGGCTAAAGGACTACAAACAGCCGTTAAAGGACTACAAAGAGAAACGTTAGCGGTTAGTTTGGGTTGAGTTTGGTGTCAGACGGCTGCTGCTCTTACCTGAAGATGCACCATGACTCCAGGTGTCTCAGAGATTTCTTATAAAGCCGCAGCACTTTCTGCTGGTGGGTCAGATAGGCAGAGGCCATTTTCTCCCCCAGTCACCTTCTCAGAGCGGCGCGGGGCATGCTGGGAGTTGGAGGCGGGTAATTTATTCCTTACCGTAAAATCCGAAAGAAATGCGCAGATTTATTTTATTTATGGGGAATCATGATTTTAGTCGTGAATGTGTGTAAAAAGTGAAAAATAAAAAAATAGCTTCGTTTTTTATTTTTTATTAATAATGTCTGAAAAGAGAAAAATGTTATGAGATTAAATTTGTGCCATTTTAATTTAGCAAAATGTGTGTGTGTGTATGTGTGTACTGACTCAGGTCAGATAGTTGAGCCCAGAGTTCAAACTAAACATGATGAAGCAGCTTTTACACAACTGGAACAAACTACCAGCAGAACTGAAATCATTTTTAAATCCAGGTTAAAAACATTTCTCTTCTCCTGAGCTTATGATTGAGCTCTTTTAAAGCACTTTACATTTTAATCTTTCATTTGCACTCTATGTCCTTTTAATGATTGTAAAGCTAATTTATTATTTTATGCTGCAGTCATTTTATTTATGTCTTTATTAGGGGGGGGGTTAATTGTATGTTTTAAGTTTCTCAAATTACATGTGTTTCTGTTTTATGTAAAGCACATTGAGTTGCCATTGTATATGAAATGCGCTATATAAATAAAACTGCCTTGCCTTGCCTATGTGTGTGTGTTTTTGTGTATACATATAATAATATAATAATAAGTGTGTGTTTATATAGGTTTGTGTATATATGTGTGTGTGTGTGTATGTGTGTAATATGTAACGTGCTGTACATATATGTGTGTGTGTGTGTGTGTATATGTTATTTTCTTAATTAATTGATCAACAGCTTCTTTTATCCAAATAACACTTCAATTAATTTTCCTGTTATAAAACACAAAGAAATAATGACCAGAAAATGTTGCTTTTTCTTAATGAACGACTGAAATAAAGAAGGAGTGATAGATTAGACTAGGGAGTGATATAATGTTGTTTCCCCTCTACCAGAGTATTTACGGTACCGTGACAGTATGAGAGCTGCATGTGTGTTTCCTCTCAGAAGCTTCTCTCTCTCAGTCATGGCTCTGCATAAATTCATCGGTAAGACTCAATGTTTCTACCTCTAGATGAGACACCGGAAGTCAGAGTTAAAGAGTTAAAGTGTGTGTGACTGTGTGTTTGCTCTGATGTTTGTGTTTATCAGGCTGTGATCATGTTGAGTTAGCAGTGGAGCTAAGTGAGTTAGCTCAGCTGTGAAATGACAGCAGAGACTACCAGCTGTGCAGAGAGAAGTTAGATGGTTTGTTTTTGGTTTATAACAGTTTAATATGATCCTGTTTAAAGTTTATACTCTATTACAGCTGCTACTACTGCAGGAACTGTGTTTGCATTAAAGTAAAGAATCTAAATTAACTCTTAAAAGTGTTTTTGGAGAAGATTTCATTCAGTTACTGTTTTAGATTTAAACCTTTTTAACTCTGTTACTGTGAGATTACATTTGTGTCAGAATAATGGAACAAAAAACTTCAAGTTGAGATAAAAAATTGAATGAAAAATGTCTTTTTAACCCTTTTAGATCACATCTCCAGTCATATTGTGCACATATTTAACAATATATGCCAACATATGTATGCTAAATCCAATCATGCCTTCCTCATGTAAAAGAAAATATGACCAACTCCAACTAATAATATCATGATATTCACCCATCAATCAATATTGGTCCTCTGAAACTGTAACTTAGAGCTGCATTCTATCAAAAGGCCACCAGGGGGCGACCGTCTCTATACAAGTCAATGGAGAATTCACCAACTTCTCACTTGATTTCTAACCTCAGTAAACGTTTTCAAAATGTGTTTATGGTCTCAATCGCTAGTTTAAAGCCTTCTTCAATGCAGTATGATGTTCATTTGGGACATTTTGGCCTCCCTGATTTTATATGTGACGATAAAGCAGGGTATGCATTAGGGCGTGGCTACGTCTTGATTGACAGGTTGATTGCCCAATGTCCTCGAGATCCAGCCCTCGTAACCAATCGCAGCCTCCCCGCTCCGCCCATGGCCCCGCCTCATGCCCATATAAGTAGAATCCATGTTTTTATTTTTCCCAGCATGCACCTGAAATTTTCAAGATGGCGCTGCCTAGATTCAAAACTATTGGCTTCCGAGCAGCAGTCCACAAACCAATGGGTGACGTCACGGATGTTACGTCCATTTCTTTTATACAGTCTATGTCTTCGTTGCAGACTTTGTGATATCGGCAAACATCAAATTGGTTTCCATTGAATCGATATGATATTGTGGAGAAACTTGTGATTTACACCCCTACTCATAGTGTTATTTAGAGAAAAGAAGCTGTTTGATGATCACTTTGGATGTTAGGAAAAGGTTTTTGGCTTTTTTTCAATATTTTATGACGTTACAGACTAAACAGTTGATCATTAAATCGAGAAAATGATCAGCAGAATGATCCATAATTAAAATAACGGTTAGTTGCAGCAGTAATGGAAACATATGTAGATCAAGTTTATCAGATTTGATAATTAGCACAACAACAATTTTGTCCATATCTTCCACAGATTATCGTTTATATCCCATCAGCAATATTTGGTGTCTTATTGTTGTGTTTCCAGATATCGGGGTGAACCTGACCGATCCGATGTTCAGAGGACTCTACCGAGGGAAGCAGAAACACGACGGTGAGACACTTATTCTGTCTTCTGAGCTTTTTAAAAAGTCAAAGTTTGTCTGAAACCAGCTGTGTGTTTCTTTTCTTTCCTGACAGACGACTTTGATCAGATCGTCGACAGAGCTCTCAAAGTCGGACTTGAAAAGGTAATTTAACTGTTACCCATGTTTTCCACCGGGTCCGTCAGCTCCATGGTTTATCTCCGTCCTCTGCTCAGCGTCAACTCACACCGGGAGCGTTACAGCAGCGGAGCTCTGGGAGAGAAATCTGCCTTTTAAAATGAAGTTGCTCTGTTAATACAGTAATTACGGTAGCCCAATCAAAGCTGAAGGAGAGCCTTTAGTCTACCGTAATTACTGTAGTAGCAGCCCAATCAAATCCGAACGAGTCAGGCGGGGAGTTCCTGGCCTCTGAAATGAGGCCAACCAGGAAGTGACTTAGAACTGCATTCTATCAAAAGGCCACCAGGGGGCGACCGTCTCTATACAAGTCAATGGAGAATTCACCAACTTCTCACTTGATTTCTAACCTCAGTAAACGTTTTCAAAATGTGTTTATGGTCTCAATCGCTAGTTTAAAGCCTTCTTCAATGCAGTATGATGTTCATTTGGGACATTTTGGCCTCCCTGATTTTATATGTGACGATAAAGCAGGGTATGCATTAGGGCGTGGCTACGTCTTTAGTTACCTTTAGTCTTTAGTTGAGAGTGAAGGTAACGTGTTGCTTTGTTACAGTTTATGATCACAGGAGGAAACCTGGAAGACAGCAAGGAGGCTCTGAAACTAGCCGAGAGCAGAGGTAACGATGATTTCCTTCTCTCTTTCTTTCCTCCCTCCCTTCCTTCCTCCCTCTCTCTTTCCTTCCTTCCTCCTCTCTTTCTTTCCTCCCTCTCTCTTTCCTTCCTCCCTTCCTCCTTTCCTTCCTTCCTTCCTTCTCTTTCTTTCCTCCCTCTCTCTTTCCTTCCTTCCTTCCTTCTTTCTTTCCTTCCTTCCTTTCTTCTCTCTTTCCTTCCTTCCTCCTTTCCTTCCTTCCACCTTTCTTCCATCCTCCTTCCATCCTCCTTCCCTCCCTAGAGGAATAGAGTGAGGCAGCACCGACACTAACATGATTCTCTCTCTCTCTCTCTCTCTCTCTCTCTCTCTCTCTCTCTCTCTCTCTCAGATGAGTTCTTCTGTACGGTCGGCTGCCATCCGACCCGCTGCGCTGAGTTCGAGCAGAGCGGAGAGTCTGAGTATCTCTCAGGTCTCAGAGATCTGGCAGCAACTCACAGAGGGAAGGTGGTCGCCATCGGAGAATGTGGACTAGGTTTGTTCCTTCCTTCCTTCCTTCCTCCTTTCCTCCTTTCCTTCCTTCTTCCTCCCTTTTTTCCTTCCTCCTTTCCTTTCCTTCCTTCTTCCTCATTTCCTTCCTTCTTCATCCCTTCCATCCTTCCTTCCTCATTTCCTTTCCTTCTTTCCTCCCTTCTTCCCACTTTCCTTCCTTCTTCTTCCCTTTCTTCCTTCCTTCTGTCCTCCCTCCCTCCTCCTTTCCTTCCTTCCCTCCTTCTCTTTCTTTCCTTCCTCTCTCTTTCCTCCCTTCCTTCTTTCCTTCCTCCATCCCCCTTTCTTCCATCCTTCTGTCCTCCCTCCCTCCCTCCCTCCTCCTTTCCTCCCTTCTTCCTCCCTTCCTTCCTTCTTCCTCCCTCCCTTCCTTCCTTGACTTGAGGACAACAGGAGGGTTAATTAAATGAAGGTACTGTGATTTGATTCGTGTCTTTTCTTTTTTTCTCCTCTCTCCAGATTTTGACAGATTGGAGTTTTGCCCAAAAGAGACTCAACTCAAGTAAGTAACAAACCTGATGCTGCTTTTAAATCTAGTTTTTATTTGTTACTGATCCAGGAGGTGGAAGAAGTTCAGTTCAGTGGATTTATTGTTATTGTGTCTCTAGTGGCTGATAACAGAAAACAAAGTATATAAATGGGGGCAATAAATAAAGCACAAGCTGGCACCAATCAATATAATTCTCTCTCTCTCTTTCTGTACCTCTCTCTCTCTCTCTCTTTCTGTACCCCTCTCTCTCTCTCTCTTTCTGTACACCTCTCTCTCTCTCTCTCTCTCTCTCTTTCTGTACCTCTCTCTCTCTCTTTCTCTCTCTATCTTTCTATACCTCTCTCTCTCTTTCCGTCCCTCTCTCTCTCTCTCCATCTGTCTCTCTCTCCCTCTGTCTCTCTCTCCCTCTGTCTCTCTCTCTCTCTGTCTCTCTCTCTCTCTCTTTCTGTACCTCTCTCTCCCTCTGTCTCTCTCTCTCTCTGTCTCTCTCTCTCTCTTTCTGTGCCTCTCTGTCTCTCTCTCTGTCTCTCTCTCTCTCTTTCTGTACCTCTCTCTCTCTCTCTCTTTCTGTACCTCTCTCTCTCTCTCTCACTCTCTCAGATACTTTGAGAAGCAGTTCGACCTTGCAGAGGAGACCAAGCTGCCGATGTTCCTTCACTGTAGAAACTCACATCAGGAGTTTATCGGTGAGTTTCTGCATCGCAGTCTCGGTTTGTTTCATTCCAGATACAGAAAGTCAAAGTTTCTCTGTCTTTGTATCGACAGACATCATGAAAAGGAACCGGGACAGATGTGTCGGAGGAGTGGTGAGATTTATCTTTAACTTTATAAACACACCAGTGAACGTTCAGCAGATAGAAATGAGTTAACTGAGCTTGTGTGTTTTAAGGTGCACTCCTTCGATGGGACAGCAGAGGACGCTGCCGCTCTCATCGACCTGGACCTTTACATTGGAATAAACGGATGGTGAGAGACCCGACCTGATCCACATCTGGTTTAATGAGGGTTTAATGGCTCATATTAACAACATCTGTTTCATGTTTCAGTTCCTTAAAAACAGAAGCCAACATTGAAGCGATGAAGTCGATCCCCAAAGAGAGACTCATGATAGAAACAGGTGGGTTAGGGTCAGCAGCTTGTAATTAACCCTGCTGTCGTCCTCCCGGGTCAATTTGACCTTGTCTCTTTTTGACTGTTCCTTCCTTCTTCCTTTCTTTCTTTAATTTTTCCTTTGTTCGTCTTTCTTTGCTCCCTCCTCCTTCCATACTATGCTACTATTCCACATTTCCTTCCATCCTCCCTCGCTCCTTACTCCTTTCCTTCCTCCTTTCCTTCCTCCTTCCCTCCTTACTCCTTTCCTTCCTTCTGTCCTCCCTTCCTCCTGTCCTTCCGTGACCTGAGGACAACAGGAGGGTTAAAGCTCAATCACACTATTTAATATAATCTGTTATATTTAATGTTTGTTATGTTGCTGACTGTGTTTGTTCCAGACGCTCCGTGGTGCGGAGTGAAAAACACTCACGCAGGCTCCAAATATGTTAAAACTACATTTCCAACAAAGAAGAAATGGGAGGCCGGCCACTGTATGAAGGACAGGAACGAACCCTGTCACATCATGTGAGTAACGCTACTGTGAAGTCAGAGAGTCGTAGTAGATTAAGACTAATTAAATAATACATATATATATTTATAATGGATCAGGGACAAATAAATGTTGGCAAGATGATGAATTCAAAAATCAGTTAAACTAGATTTAAAAGCAGCATCAGGTTTGTTAAAATGTACATTTGGTATTTTTGTTGGTTTTATATCATTTGAAATGTCAAATGGTGTAACCACAAAACATTTAAATCTCAGGGACTCATATAAACATCACTGACCTTCTTCTTCTTCTTCTACTACTTCTTCTTCTTCTTCTTCTTCTTCTTCTTCTTCTTCTTCTATCTGACTGATCTCCTCCAGACAAGTCTTAGAGGTGATGGCAGCAGCGAGGGACGAAGATCCTGCTGAGCTCTCCAACACGATCTACAACAACACCACCAGAGTCTTCTTCAGTTCCAGCTGATGATGGAGCTCCAGCTGATGATGAAGCTCCAGCTGATGATGGAGCTCCAGCTGATGATGAAGCTTCAGCTGATGATGAAGCTCCAGCTGATGATGGAGCTCCAGCTGATGATGAAGCTCCAGCTGATGATGAAGCTTCAGCTGATGATGAAGCTCCAGCTGATGATGGAGCTCCAGCTGATGATGAAGCTTCATCATCATCAGTTCCAGCTGATGATGGAGCTCCAGCTGATGATGGAGCTTCATCATCATCAGTTCCAGCTGATGATGGAGCTCCAGCTGATGATGAAGCTCCAGCTGATGATGATGAAGCTCCAGCTGATGATGGAGCTCCAGCTGATGATGAAGCTCCAGCTGATGATGAAGCTTCAGCTGATGATGAAGCTCCAGCTGATGATGATGAAGCTCCAGCTGATGATGGAGCTCCAGCTGATGATGAAGTTCCATCTGATGATGAAGCTCCAGCGTGTGTTTGAGTCCAGGAGGAAAAACTCTGATCTGTTTTCTCTCAATTCATTAAATCACATTTTTCATACGCTGAAACTATTTGTCCTTTTCTCTCCTTCATTTACCTGAAAACTGAGTGGTCCCTGAAATGTGAAGCATAAAATGACATTCGAGCTTCTAGCTCAGAGATCTCAGAGTTTGAATGGAGTGTTTAGGATAAAGGATGTCCAAACAGTTTCAAAAGTACCAAAGATTAAGACTTAAACTGGATTATTCCTCCCATTGACTGCCAATATACAGTGGTGGAAAAAAGTTTTTGGACACCCCATGATGCATTTGTGAAATATTGCATTAAGAATCACTCTTAATTCTTCAAGTGCAATTTCTTTTAGTACAGTCACAGCCAAAATACTAAACACTGATCAAAAGGTCTGTTTCAAAGCGTAAACTGAAGAATTTAGGAGAATTAAAAGCAGTAATTCAAGAAGAATGGTACAAGATTACCCCTCAGCAGTGTGAAAGGCTGGTGGGGAACATGCCAGCCAGGAATAGAGCTCTACTGCGTGCTAACGGCTACTAAATATTAATTTGATGATGTGATGGTTTATTTATTTTTTGTTCAGTTTTGAACACATTATCTGTTATTTGTTGATTTTGATACCGACAATGTTGAGAACTGACACACTGAAACTGTCAAGGATTTAGTTTAGTTAGTTTTTCTTGTAAACAATAAAACAAAAACAATATCATGTGTTTGTGTCTGTCTAATGCAGTCACACCTTTTGAAACACAAAAAAGATATTTCCACAAACATTTCATGTTAATATTTGAGATTGTGTAAACTTTTAAGGGTGTCCGAAAACTTTTTTCCACCACTGTATGTGTATATGTACATCTATCCATTCTCTAACTATATAACTTTATATCCATTCATAAACACTAACAGGCACTCAGGCTTCATTCCTCACATATATAACCTACATACAATAATAAAATAACGCTATATGGTCATATGGGAATAAGGTCCAAACATCACACTAAGAATTAAAGTCTTAACCATGATGGAGAATAACAGGTGTCCAACTCTAACTTTATAAATAAAGGTATTTTAGCTGTAGGAGGGCAGTCATTGGTTCCATCACGAAGACATTATAAACTGTTTTATAGCCAAGAGAGACGCGAAATTCACTGCCATCTCTTTATCTATAAACCTTATAAACTCTTTTTTTCTCTTTGATTTTGTTTATTTTTTTGCTATGTTTTTTTCTTTTCTGTCTTTGTAATTTGTCTCGATGTCGTTGTAAATGACGGTTGTCGACTTTATAATGTCAAAGAAAATATCCACGCTTTTTTTTCTCGTATATTTACAACTTTATAATGTCAGAGAATATTCAAGGTAGGAAAGGAGGGAAGGAAGGAAAGCAGTAAGGAAGGAGGGAGGGAAGGAGGAAGGAAGAAAGGAGTAAGGATGAAAAGAGGAAGGAAGGAAGGAAAGAAAGGAGTAAGGAGGGAGGGAAGGAGGAAGGATGGAAGGAGAAGGGAGCAAAGAAAGGTCCTCCCTCCCTCCCTTCCTCCTTCCTTCCTCCCTTCTTTCTTTCTTCCCTCCCTCCTTCTCTCCTCCCCCTCCTCCTCTTCTTCTCCTCCTCCAACCCCCCCCCATGTATTTTGAATAAACCAAGTAGTTTTGGTGCTTAAACCGAAACGAATCTGTGGCTAGAAACTAGAAACTAATAGCTAATAGTAATAACCATGAAGGAAGTCAAAGTGTAAAAGTCAACAGTTTTCATGACATCATATTTATTTCTATACTCAATATTTGATGAAAAAAGTCAAAAGTCTGATACTGTGACACCATTTAAGCCCAGGTTGTCAACCAACGGTTGTCAACATTAGCGGTGGCTAACGGTTGCTTTTTTCCTAAACTAAATGATTTTGTCAGTGAATAATGCCATATTTACAACTAATTAGTTTCAATCAAAAACTCACCGTGATTTGACTTGGGCAGAAAGAGCAGCAGTAGTGTGACTGCTCCAGGTTATAGCTCGTTTTATCACTCTGGGTTTTGCTCTATTTGTCTGTGTATCTGGATCAGCTGTTGCTATGACAGCGAGGTGAAACAGGCTGCTACAACGGTTATTTATCTAATTACATTTAAAATGTATTGTATTTTAATTAATTAATTTCATTATTAAAATCATATCCACATAAATTCCCGTTTCTCTAATCAATTTTCTAAGTTATCCAATTTAGTTTATTCCACTATTTTGGTAACCGGGGGTTACAATAGGGACATACATCAAGGTAAAATATGTGTTAAGATGGAGGATTTACTGAAGTTAAGCTAATGTTAGAAGCTTCAAACTACAGCTGTTTTTATATTGTTTATGTTGCAGCCAAGGACTCAGTCACAAGCAGGGCTGTAACTAACAGTGTCTTTATTTCTTAATACATAGAAGAAGCAAAGCAGAAAATCTTCACCTTCACAGTCCACCAGTATGTTTCCTCAGCTGCTAAATAAACTAGCTGCTACTCTCATGCTGTGTACAACATTAAACAGTTTTCTTCTTCTCTCAATGCTTTCACAACTCGTTTCTTACTGACTCTACAGCACCACCTGGTGGCGGAACTCATGCAACGCTTAACTCATGAATCAACCAATTGCAATGCAAATCAAACCACTAATGCTACGACATCAGATTTTAGCTCAGCTTTATATGTATAGTACATTTCAACAAGAAGAGGACAGAAAGCAGACCTGTCACAGACCACCTGAGAGGTCTGGATAGATCTTAATGTAGCAGTAACATCAGTGATATTAGTGGAAAACAAACAAAACAATCATATGTTCAGTATTAATATTTTTGAAACTTAAACACATTAATTACATTTACTCATCATGTTGAGAGGAAATGTGATTCAGAGTTGGTTCAAATTTTAGAAAAAAACTATATCAAACATCTACAGTTTTGAAGACATAATGAACATTTCAGAATAAGAAAGTAAGAAGTTGTTGAACATTCTCAGAAACATGATGTGTTGTGTTACTTGTGTGTCATCAGTGTACAAGTGAAGAATAACATGTTCATAACTAATATCTACTGTTTAACCCAATAAACTACATAGTACAGAATCAAAAGCCAAATGCCATCATGTGTTTGTTTTCTCTGTGAGTGCAGAGTAGGTTTGGTCCGGATCCATACAGCATACATCCAGGCTCTGGTAGACGAGGTCTTAACATGGGGGGACTGGAGGACAGTACACAGGGCTGATAGGAGGAGGTATCACAGGGCTGACAGGAGGAGGTACCACAGGGCTGACAGGAGGAGGTATCACAGGGCTGACAGGAGGAGGTATCACAGGGCTGATAGGAGGAGGTATCACAGGGCTGATAGGAGGAGGTATCACAGGGCTGACAGGAAGAGGTATCACAGGGCTGACAGGAGGAGGTACCACAGGGCTGATAGGAGGAGGTATCACAGGGCTGACAGGAGGAGGTATCACAGGGCTGACAGGAGGAGGTATCACAGGGCTGATAGGAGGAGGTATCACAGGGCTGACAGGAGGAGGTATCACAGGGCTGACAGCAAAACTATTGCAGGCACAAACGTAACCAGAGCTCAGAAGATGAAGCAATCTGAGGAGGGGTCATCGTTGACATTTGGATCTGGAGAGAGAGAGAGAGAGAGAGAGAGAGAGAGAGAGAGAGAGAGAGAGAGATAATCTATAGTTTATAGTTGTATTGGAAGCTTAAAGGTTATCTGTAGAGTTTTTGACCATAAGTAGTTTGTTTTTTTTGTTGTTTTTTTTACGTCTTCACAACAGGAAACATGGGGAGAGAGATACATGGGTATGACATGCAACAAAGGTCAGTTGTTTGGTTATATTTCTCAATCTGTGTCGGCAGTATAAATAAACTGACTTGACTGTTCATACTGACCATTAGAAGATCCCTTCATAATGTTTACAATGGAAGTGATGGAGGATTAAATCCACAGTCCTCCTTCTGTGGAAACATGGATTTAAAAGTTGATCTGAAGCTAATATGAAGTTTCAGCGTCCAAATGAGTCAAATCTTCATCTTCTATGTTTCAACGTTACAGTGTTTTTAGTAGCAAAGTCTTTTTGTTACTATACTTCCACCACAGCTCAACAGGAAACACTAAGAGGGAATCTGATGCTAAAGAGACTGTAAATGTGTCAGATATCACTTGAAATGACTAACTCACACTGATGAAGCTCAATAGAAGCTTCACATCGACTTTTACATGACTGTGTGGAAACACTGAGGAGTTTGTCCTCCATCACTTTACATTGAAAGCACATTTGAAGGATAGAATAGTCGGTGTGAACAGGAGGAATGATTACAGAGAGGAAACCCTCTTTACTATTCATATGGACACCTGACTGCTGCTTAACACACACTGGGAACACTGGGAACTGAAATGTAAAGGATAACTGAATCATGACTTACCTTTGTAACAAATAAATGGTTGGTTATAGTCACAGTTGTGGTCCTCCCAATGTCCAGAACGGTCGAAGTTCATTGCCACACATTCCTCCTTCCTGTTGTTGTTGTTAGGTTCCCCTGAGGCCCAGTACCTAAAGGAGGAGTTGCTTCCATCAGACCACTTCCAGGAGTCTCTGAAGAGGCCGATCCAGACCTTTTCTCCACCAGCTTTACTCTTCACCTCCTGGTTATCTGCTTCATTTCTCACAGTGGCCAGGTCTGTGTACTGTTCTCTGCAGTAGCTCTGGGCTTCAGTCCAATTCATGCGATCAGGGATGAGGATAAATGTCACATCTGACCCTGAAAATAGACCACAGTGAAAATCTGTTTCCTGTCTGTCACTTTACATGAGTGAATAAAGATGAATGCCACAGTTTCTGTAACATGTTTGTGTCATTATGAATCCACTGAGAACTGCTCCAATAAAGGACTGTGTCAGTAAAAATAATAATTAGAGACACTGACAATGAGTTGTTTTTTTAACAGCCTCTTCATTAAGGGTGTGACGATACACTCAGCTCACGAGATGAGACGAGATTTTAACACTAATGAGAAAACTTCAATGAGGACATATATGACTGTTATTATAAAGAATAGAAACAATGAGTATATAAATATAAATGAGATAAAGAGTCCAATGATCACAAATTATAACATATTGTTAATAAAAAAACACAGAAATAAAAGTAAATTGCACAAATCCTATATCTTTGCCTCCTTTTCTTATTCCTTTGACTGAGACAGTGACCTGTGTTAATGTTGGAGCTCAATGAGTCAACAGGCTTTATAGAAACCGGCTTCATGACTCTGCTTCACACCTTGAAATGAATGCAGGGATCACACTGATGGAACTCACTATTTCGGCCCAAATCTGGATGAAACTCAACAGTAACTGGAAAAACCTAGTGATAAACTCTCACCTGTGACATTAGAGCAGACTGATGAAAGGTGTACGTTACAAAACCAATCGTTCCACTTTCCATAACTATACATCACAGTGCAGTATTGACCACTCCCATAGTTGTTTGGTTGATTATTGGCCCACTTTGCGAACTCAACCTCTGCATCTGTGTCTGACCACCTCCAGCTGTTCACATCATCGTACAGTCCTATCCAGGCCGTCTGAAAGCAAGATTTGATTGTGTTATAAAACATTTGTCTTTGCTCAGCTTAAAGATACTTTGTATAACATTTCCCTTCACACATAATTTAAGAGTAGATTTGATCTAAATTAACTGATACAGTATTACTTGCTGGTATATTTCAGTAATTTAATGGTACATACACATCAAATTGTTAAATTATTACATGATATTAAACTTAAAATGTTTCTTTCTTGTTTAAATGATCTTCTGTTTTAAATTGTCAATAATTTTGAGCTTTTTTTTTTGCATGAAAGAAGAGATAAGAAAAAGCCTCATTATTCTTATTCTTTTTCATATCACTACAAAATAAATTAAAACCATTTTTACTAATATTGTATTTTATTGTCCATTTTCATGATATTTTCATACATATTTCACATTTTGCTTTCTGCTATTGCTTCCATTTAAAGTCCCACTTAAAAACAAACTCATTGAGTCATATTTACCAAGAAAGTGGAACATTTGTACTAAAATGTTCATCATAGTCTGAAGAAAATGTACTAAAGCAGCAGCTCAGTGTGTGAGACACCTCTCACTAACATACTGTCATTGTCAAAAATGCAAATTTAAGAGAGTGAAGAGTAGTGAAAAGTGAATTCAGCACCTTGCTGTCTTTGGGGATTTTGTTTAAATCCACCATGTCTGTCAGGGTCTTCACATCCTCCATGTCGTCTATCGTGGCCAGGTCTGTGTATTTTTCTCTGCAGTAACTCTGAGCTTCTTTCATGTTCTTCTTCTCATAAACAAAGTGGTACTCACGCTGAACGTGTGACGAGACGACACACAGCACTGTGATGACAGACATGCACATTGATTACATCCACTGTTAACAATCTGCAGTAAATTCTTTTACAGTAAATTCTCACAATAAACTACTGTAATCATACTTTTGCAATGCATGGTGGGTAATCATTCAGAGTTTTACAATAGGTTGAGATAAGTGTTCAGCACCATACAGTAATTTAAACATGAAATATTGTAGTTTACTGTAAATTTGTGGTTGATTAACATGAAAGCACAATATGTTGCTGTTATATTACTGTGAATTGTTGTGAATTTACAGTAATTTCATATAATTACAGTATCATATTGTGTCATTTCACAGTAATGTGTTTGATTTGCTGTAGAAACACAATATATTACATTTACATGTAAATGACACACTGTGAATTTATTGCAATTATTAGACTGTAATTTACTGTGAAATTACAATCATTGTTTGCATTGTCAAATCTAAAATAATATTACATTTCAGTGTATTCAGGTGTGTCATTACTTCCAATATAGATGATGAACATAAAAAAAATGTAATTTTGTATTTAGTGTGTCAGTTAATGGAAAATCACTGTAAAACTAAAGTAATAGCATCTAAAGTTGTCACAGTGCTGTACATATTACAATCACTAAGATATCACAATGCATAATATTAATAATTATATAAGAAATTAATGACATTTAAAAAACAACACCACATATACAAGTAAATAAAACACTTGCCTGACGCGGCTATGATGCTGAGAAGAACTTTCTCCATCATGGTGTGTTTGTGTCTGCTTCTCTCTCTGAGTCTGTGACTTATGATATGCAGCTGTACGTTATGAACCCCTTACCTCACATTCACTGGATCCATGCAAAGTGGTCATGGTGTTCATCATTTTACTATCAGACTAATATCTCACAGAAACCATGCAAAGTGGTCCTAGTGTTTATTAATTTCACCTCAGGCTCTTCAGCTTCCACAGAGCTGGTTATGTTAGCTGATAATGTAGATAAGAGATAAAGGAATGTATTGTCATATGCATGGTAAAAACACAGAGGTTCAGACAATACAAAGACATTCTTACTTTGCTGCTCTCCTTACACACAACAGTAACACATACACACAACACACACATCAAACACATAAGAGATGCAAACAACAATAATATATTAAAATATAAAAAAAACTTTAAAAAGAAATAAGATTAATTAAGGTCAAGAGAAGTGCCAGTTAATGTAAAGTGACTCTGTGCTTGTGCAAACACATAGTGTCAGTGGGGGATGCTGGAGAGTGGGGAGTGCAGTATTTAGTGTGTTGGAGCCTGATAGCCTGTGGATAGAAACTGTGTGAGAGTCTTGCAGTCCTTGATTTGACACTCCTGTAGTGTCACTCTGATGGCAGGAGTGTAAAGAGACGGTGTTGTGGGTGTGTGTTGTCCTTAATGATGTTATGGGCTCTCCTGTTGACCCTGGTGGTGTAAATGTCCTGTAGTGACGAGTACAGTTTAGACCTGCTCCATGTGTAAAGTGCCTTGAGATGACTTTACTTGTAATTTGGCGCTATATAAATGAAGATTGATTGATTGATTGATTGATTGATTGATTGATTGATTGAAGGTTGTTCCAGAGATGGACCGGGCAGCCTTTATCACCCACTGGAGAGCCTTCCTGTCCTGAGCAGTGCAGTTTCCATTTCATACTGTGGTGGAGCTGGTGATGACGGTCTCGACTGTGCATCTGTAGAAGTTGCTGAGGATTTTGGTTGGCATGCCTCAAGAAATACAGTCTCTGCTGTGACTTCTTTTTCCCTCTCCACCTCTGTCCCACCGATGTATACTGGGGCATGCTGCTCCCTCCTCCTCCTCTTCCTAGGATCAATAATCATCTCCTTGGTCTTATCTGTATTCAGTCCTGCCACCTCTCTTCTGTACGCTGCCTCCTCTCCACCAGTGATCAGTCCAATGACAGCCGCAAACTTTATAATGCTGGTGTTGGACTCAGAGGCCACACAGTCAGAGGTGAAGAGGGAATACAGCAGAGGGCTCAGCACGCAACCCTGTGTTGCGTCCCTGTGATCAGTTCTGATGCCTAAATATCAGGTCAACAATGATCCTTCTGTTCAACATCTACATGCTCCCACAAGCTCAGATTATAGGAAACAACCAAATGTGTTACTGTAATTATATATATTTGAAAATGTTTATCAGCTGCACACTTTTTTTTTCTCTAAATGAGTCATTTTATTTCCATTTTTGTATACTGTGGGTCATATTAGGAAAAGTCTGGTTAAAAGAAATGTGTGTATGATGTTTTTACAGTTGTAAAATGTAAAAAATGGATCAAAATAAGCATGTCAACACACACACATACACACACACATCAACACACACACACACGCATACATACACGTACACACACACACACACACACACACACGCAAACACAAACACACACTACCATCACATCGTAGGACATCAGGTACTCTCAAATTCAAATTTAAATTCAAATTCATATTCAAAGTGCTTTATTAGCACGACTGTTTGAAGCCAATAGTTGGATGGATGGTAGGTGTGCGTGTTTGTTTGTGTGTGTGTGTGTGTGTGTGTGTGTGTGTGTGTGTGTGTGTGTGTGTGTGTGTGTGTGTGTGTTGATGTGCTTATTTTGATCCATTTGTACATGTGAGAGCTGTAAAAACACCATTCACACATTTCTTTTAACCAGACTTTTCTTACATAAGTGTCTGAGTCCCTCAGATCAGGACATTTTAAGACAAACCGTGCTGTCAAGGCAGCAGAAGGCCCTTCACCAAGGAGTATGGCCATTTTTTCAACGTTTCCAAAATGAGGGATGTTTCTCTTTAGTTTGGTGAAGAAGGTTTGTCTTTAGTTGTCATATTTTGGGCAGTGTAGAAGAAAGTGCTCCTCTGTCTCAGCCTTCTGTGTGACAGTGTTCTGTGGAGCCAGGTTGTCTCACTGAGCCTGTACTTGGTTCGTATCTCTGACAGAGACGAGATTCAACATCGACGTCAACGCGTCCGTGTTCAAAAACCAACATCAGAGGTAGGAGCAGGAACGGAAGTGACTAAAACAACTGGTAGCACTTTACATTCCAGCTCAGGAATAACAAGGTAATAGTGGGGTCATATTTTGATAATGAAGAGGTCATAGAAATGTAATATAATGATAATAATTAGAAATACAGACTCCTCACCTATCAGAGAAACCTGTTGAGATCAAAATCTGTCATCCACAAGATTTGTGTGGATCCAAAGAAGGGGTTGGGGTACTTTATAGGAGATAGAGAGAGTGTGATGGTGAGGCTGCAGCTACAGGACAGTAAATTAATGCTACAACTCCTCACAACCCAAACCAGGTTCCTGTGGAGGGTTAGCTCTGAAGTTAGCCACAACTTCAACACTAAAGTGTCTGGACTACAGTCTGCAGCAGGAAACTTCATATGGGATTAGATGCAGAATTGGTTCATTTTAACGTGATCAGTGTTGTTTTTCAAGTCGGTTATATTGATGCACGTCTATGCAAATATCCTGTATGTGTGTGTGTGTGTGTGTGTGTGTGTGTGTGTGTAGTGGTGGGTGACCTGCTGTCAGCTCACCTGTTGGCAGGGAGGGCAGGGATGGATGGAGCTGGAGCCTGGTTGGCGGTGTTCATTGTATAAACACACACACATACACACACACACACACACACACACACACACACACACACACACACACACACACACACACACACACACACAACTCCTGTCAAAGCAACAGTCTCGTATTGTACAAACCAAACTAAATGCAAATTCTTTCCAAATTTAAAGAGCTGTCAGAGACGGCGTCTGTAAACTTAAACAAACTGAAATAAACTGATAACATGCGGAGGGCCAACAAGAAAAACACAAGAACACATGACTTATGATGACCTTTGGTGGACAGGAAGTTACTGTTGTGATTTACTGAAGAAACAGCCCAGTGGTCAGTTTACTTCAAATAAACCTGTGTGTGAGTGTGTGTCTGTGTTAACCTGTGTGTGTGTGTGTGTGTTTACTTGTGTGTCTTTGTGTGTGTTACCTGTGTGTGTGCGTTACCTGTATGTGTGTGTGTGTGTCCCAGGATGCCGGCATCGGAGCAGGCGTGGACTCCTACTAAAAAAAAAAACAGACAAATATTAATTTACAGGATGTTGTGATGTGTGTGTGTCAAGTTGTTGCTTCCCTCTGCTGGATGTGTGAGGGTACTGCAGCTAGATTATATCACAAGTACAGCTGCAACAGATATTCTTGAGAAATTCTGTCCTCAATTGTTCATAAATCTGTAGAAACGTGACATATTTCTTTAATGATAGAGAAACTAAAATTGTACATTAACACACCTGAGATTATAGTATTTGTAATATTATCCATAAATCTTCCACAGTTTTAATCAGGTGGTTTATTTTGACTTATTAGGAACAATCATATTGACTTATTCATTGATGGAAATCCTCTGTTTTTTGTTCTGGTTGGTCCCAGAGTGGGTGCTGGACCACTGGCACCCCTCTGAGAAGGCCATGTACCCTGACTACTTAAGACCACTTAATATCTTGGTTCATTTTGGAAAATTATTATAAGTTGATCACTCAAAAGAAAGTTCTTATCTATTCTTTTTTTTAATCTATCAGGGTCCCTGTGGATCCTTAACAACTGTTAAAATGTCTTAAATTTAGTTTTTGATATTCAAAATAAAAAAAGTGCTAAAGTAGGAGTTAGACATTACATTTGAACAGTTTGCAGCCTAAATGTGCCCCAAAATGTTCACATACATCAGACCTGACGAAAAGTTTGATATTTTACGGCTCGCAGAAATGGGTGAGGCAAAATGGCTCGATTAGTCCTGCTGGCAATTTTTTTTTAAGTCTCTTAGACCCATACCCTAACTTCAACAGGAAGTCGCCCATTTTGATTTAAATTAGTGATTCTGGCATCATTTTTGCCATTTCCACACCTCGTATGTTAACTAACTCCTCCTACAGATTTAAACCAAACGACTTCAAATTCACTTAGAATCATTTTAAGACGTGAGACATAAAAAGTTATCAAAATCTTTCACCTCTATTAAACTTGACAGGTGTGGCGTTGCAGCGAGGGTCCGGTCATCGCTGCTTGCAGCTTTAATTTAATATTATTTTGTCTTTATTGGACAGTTGGTGGCAGAGAGTCCAACAGGAAACAAGAAGAGAGAGAGACCGAAGTTACTGGAGTTAAGCTAATGTTAGAAGCTTCAAACTACAGCTGTTTTTATATTGTTGATGTTGAAGCCAAGGACTCAGTCACAAGCAGGGCTGTAACTAACAGTGTCTTTATTTCTTAATACATAGAAGAAGCAAAGCAGAAAATCTTCACCTTCACAGTCCACCAGTATGTTTCCTCAGCTGCTAAATAAACTAGCTGCTACTCTCATGCTGTGTACAACATTAAACAGTTTTCTTCTTCTCTCAATGCTTTCACAACTCGTTTCTTACTGACTCTACAGCACCACCTGGTGGCGGAACTCATGCAACGCTTAACTCATGAATCAACCAATTGCAATGCAAATCAAACCACTAATGCTACGACATCAGATTTTAGCTCAGCTTTATATGTATAGTACATTTCAACTAGAAGAGGACAGAAAGCAGACCTGTCACAGACCACCTGAGAGGTCTGGATAGATCTTAATGTAGCAGTAACATCAGTGATATTAGTGGAAAACAAACAAAACAACCATATGTTCAGTATTAATATTTTTGAAACTTAAACACATTAATTACATTTACTCATCATGTTGAGAGGAAATGTGATTCAGAGTTGGTTCAAATTGTAGAAAAAACAATATCAAACATCTACAGTTTAGAAGACATAATGAACATTTCAGAATAAGAAAGTAAGAAGTTGTTGAACATTCTCAGAAATATGATGTGTTGTGTTACTTGTGTATCATCAGTGTACAAGTGAAGAATAACATGTGTTTGTTTTCTCTGTGAGTGCAGAGTAGGTTTGGTCCGGATCCATACAGCATACATCCAGGCTCTGGTAGATGAGGTCTTAACATGGTGGGACTGGAGGACAGTTCACAGGACTGACAGGAGGAGGTATCACAGGGCTGACAGGAGGAGGTACCACACAGGGCTGATAGGAGGAGGTATCACAGGGCTGATAGGAGGAGGTATCACAGGGCTGACAGGAGGAGGTATCACAGGGCTGACAGGAGGAGGTACCACAGGGCTGACAGGAGGAGGTACCACAGGGCTGATAGGAGGAGGTATCACAGGGCTGACAGCAAAACTATTGCAGGCATACATGTAACCAGAGCTCAGAAGATGAAGCAATCTGAGGAGGGGACATCGGTGACATCTGGATCTGGGGAGAGAGAGAGAGAGAGAGAGAGAGAGAGAGAGAGAGAGAGAGAGAGAGAGAGGAGAGAGAGAGAGAGAGAGAGAGAGAGAGAGAGAGAGAGAGAGAGAGAGAGAGATCTAATCATCTAATCTATAGTTTAAAATACTGGGATATTTTGTCTTGTTTTGGAAGCTTAAAGGTTATCTGTAGAGTTTTTGACCATAAGTAGCTTGTTTTGTTTTTACAATGTCACTACAGGAAATATGGGGAGAGAGAGACATGGGTATGATATGCAACAAAGGTCAGTTGTTGGACTCTAAGCAGGGACATTGTAGGTATATGACATGTGCTGTAACCCCCCTGGTATGAGGGCGCTCCCACTTTGTGTTAACATTTGATTATATTTCTCAGACTGTGTCTGCAGTATGAATAAACTGACTTGACTGATCCCTTCATAATGCACTTACAATGCTAAAGAGACTGTAAATGTGTCAGATATCACTTGATATGACTAACTCAGACTGATGAAGCTCAATAGAAGCTGATCATCTACTTTTAAATGACTGTGGAAACACTGTGGAGTTTGTCCTCCATCAGTTTACACTGAAAGCACATTTGAAGGAGAGAATAGTCAGTGTGAGCAGGAGGAATGATTACAGAGAGGGAAACCTCTTTACTGTTCATATGAACTCCTGACTGTTGCTTGACACACACTGGGAACACTGGGAACTGAAATTTAAAGGATAACTGAATCATGACTTACCTTTGTAACAAATAAATGGTTTGTTACGGTCACAGTTCCAGTTCTCCCAATGTCCAGAACGGTTGAAGTTCATTGCCACACATTGCTCCTGCCCGTTGCTAGGTTCCTCTGAGGCCCAGTATCTAAAGGAGGAGTTGCTTCCATCAGACCACTTCCAGGAGTCTCTGAAGAGGCCGATCCAGACCCATTGTCCACCAGTTGTATCCTTCACCTCCTGGTTCTCTGCTTCATTTCTCACAGTGGCCAGGTCTGTGTAGTTTGCTCTGCAGTAGCTCTGGGCTTCAGTCCAATTCATGGTATGATTGTTGAGGGTAAATGTCACATTTGACCCTGAAAATAGACCATAGTGAAAATCTGTGTTTCCTGTCTGTCACTTTACATGAGTGAATAAAGATGAATGCCACAGTTCCTGTCACATGTTTGTGTCATTATGAATACATTGAGAACTGCTCCAATAAAGGACTGTGTCAGTAAAAATAACAATTAGAGACACTGACTATGAGTTGTTTTTTTAAAGAGCCTCTTCATTAAGGGTGTGACGATACACTCAGCTCACGAGATGAGACAAGATTTTAACATTAATAAGAAAACTTCAATGAGGACATATATGACTGTTCTTTTATTTGAAATTCACAAAATGCAAAATAATGCAGGTGCATTTTGAAATGTTTTAACTAATCATCTTGACATGAATGTCACTTCATTTGAGTATGAATTATCATACGCTGTATGCAAAATGCAAGAATGTAAGAGGTTTCCCCATATATATAGATATTTTATAGATAGATAATTTTGGTATTTTTGGAAATAACCATAAATACCAAAATTGTATACAATCACAAATACCAAAAAGTGAATTATAAAGAATAGAAACAATTCTAGTATATAAATATAAATGAGATAAAGAGTCAAATGATCACAAATTATAACATATTGTTAATAAAAAACACAGAAATAAAAGTAAATTGCACAAATCCTATATCACACACATACACAAGTAGAACAACATATAAATTGTGTTATAATTTGGTAGTGAGACTCATTTTAATTTTTGCATCATTAGGCTTCCACAGCTGCTCCTCCTACCTAAAAGAAGACATGATGTGCAAATGAGCGATAGAAAACCGATCGTCTTTTCTTTTTTTTTTTTGGTGCGCACCCTTAATATTGGTTAGTGAGACAACATTCACCTCTACAAGAGAAATATCGGCACGTTTTAATCTCACATCTCGTCACACCCCTACTCTCCCTACGTCTACACTTCTCTCTTCAAACGTTTTGTATCCAGTGGTGGAGCGTACATATGAACATGGAGGCACACATTCATCCATAAAGGCACATCAGAGACACTTTGCCTCCTTTTCTTATTCCTTTGACTGAGACAGTGATCTGTGTTAACCCTTAAACAGACAACATGAACCAGGAGATGCATACATACACTGTCGCCCATAAAGTTGGAATCAAATATTTTTTTAATTCTTCTCATGAAATGATTGTGACAATGTGATTTATTCTTGATAGATAAAGTGTATATATTCTCAGAATTGGTCAAAGCTGATTACTGATGTGTATAAATAGAAAATAAAAAGAGGAATGTGTCTGAAAACTAAATTATTCCAACTTCATGGGCGACCGTGTATATACATTTTTTATACCTTAATAGGGGCAATGTATCCTGGTGGAGATACAACTCATAAAAATCCAAAATATACAAAAAATTGTAGAAATTATTTGTAGAAATGTTTACTTAGCAACATCAAAGTAAATAAAAAGAATAATTAACATCTCGTTCTCCACTCCTGCCAATTAAGGGTTAATGTTGGAGCTCAATGAGTCAACAGGCTTTATAGAAACTGGCTTCATGACTCTGCTTCACACCTTGAAATGAATGCAGGGATCACACTGATGGAACTCACTATTTCGGCCCAAAACAAGACGAAACTGAACAAAAAATGGAAAAAACTAGTGATAAACTCTCACCTGTGACATTAGAGCAGACTGATGGAAGGGGAGCGTCACAAGGTTTATCGTTCCATTCTCCAGTATCAGACATCTCTGTGCAGTATTCAACATTACCATAGTTTGGTTCTCCATTGGCCCACTTTCTGAACTCAACCTCTGCATCTCTGTCTGACCACCTCCAACTGTTCACATCATCGTACAGTCCTATCCAGGCGGTCTGAAAGCAAGATTTGAATGTGTTATAAAACATTTTTCTTAAAGATACTTTGCAGAAAATTTCCCTTCACATATAATTTAAGAGTAGATTTGATCTAAATTAACTGATACAGTATTACTTGCTGGTATATTTCAGTAATTTAATGGTACACACACATCAAATTGTTAAATTATTACATGAAATTAAACTTGAAATGTTTGAATTATTTGCTTTAAATTATCAAGCATATTTAGCTGTTTTCGTACATGAAGGGAGAGATATGAAAAAGCCTCATTATACTTATTCTTTTTCATATCACTACAAAATAAATTAAAACAATTTTTACCATTTTGCTTTCTTCTATTGCTCCCATTTAAAGTCCCACTTAAATACAAACTCATTGGGTCATATTTACCAAGAAAGTGGAACATTTGTACTAAAATGTTCATCATAGTCTGAAGAAAATGTACTAAAGCAGCAGCTCAGTGTGTGAGACACCTCTCACTAACATACTGTCATTGTCAACAATGCAAATTTAAGAGAGTGAAGAGTAGTGAAAAGTGAATTCACCACCTTGCTGTTTTGGGGGATTTTGTTTAAATCCACCATGTCTGTCAGGTTCTTCACATCCTCCATGTCGTCTATCGTGGCCAGGTCTGTGTATTTTTCTCTGCAGTAACTCTGAGCTTCAGTCATGTTCTTCTTCTCATAAACAAAGTGGTACTCACGCTGAACGTGTGACGAGACGACACACAGTACTGTGATGACAGACATGCACATTGATTACATCCACTGTTAACAATCTGCAGTAAATTCTTTTACAGTAAATTCTTACAATAAACTACTGTAATCATACTTTTGCAATGCATGGTGGGTAATCATTGAGAGTTTTACAATAGGTTGAGATAAGTGTTCAGCACCATACAGTAATTTAAACATGAAATATTGTACTTTACTGTAAATTTATAGTTGGTTTAACATGAAAGCACAATATGTTGCTGTTATATTACTGTGAATTGTTGTGAATTTACAGTAATTTCATATAATTACAGTATCATATTGTGTCATTTCACAGTAATGTGTCTGATTTGCTGTAGAAACAATATATTACATTTACATGTAAATTACACACTGTGAATTTACTGCAATTATTAGACTGTAATTTACTGTGAAATTACAATAATTTTTTGCATTGTCAAACCTAAAATAATATTACATTTCAGTGTATTCAGGTGTGTCATTACTTCCAATATAGATGATGAACATTAAAAAATTTAATTTTGTATTTAGTGTGTCAGTTAATGGAAAAGCACTGTAAAACTTAAGTAATAGCATTTAAAGTTGTCACAGTGCTGTACATATTACAATCACTAAGATATCACAATGCATAATATTAATAATTATATAAGAAATTAATGACATTTAAAAAACAACAACACATATACAAGTAAATAAAACACTTGCCTGACGCGGCTATGATGCTGAGAAGAACTTTCTCCATCATGGTGTGTTTGTGTCTGCTTCTCTCTCTGAGTCTGTGACTTATGATATGCAGCTGTACGTTATGAACCCCTTACCTCACATTCACTGGATCCATGCAAAGTGGTCATGGTGTTCATCATTTTACTATCAGACTAATATCTCACAGAAACCATGCAAAGTGGTCGTAGTGTTTATTAATTTACTACCAGGCTCTTCAGTTTCCACAGAGCTGGTTGTTTGCTGATAGTGTTCTGAACATCAGGTCAACAATGATCCTTCTGTTCAACATCTACATGCTCCCACACGCTCAGATTATAGGAAACAACCAAATATGTTACCATAATTATGCACATTTAAAAATGTGTATAAGCTGCACAGAAATAAAAAAGAGACGCATTTTATACTGTGGTTCACATTAGAAAAAAGTCTGGTTAAAAGAAATATGTGTATGGAGTTTATACAGCTCTCAAATGTAAAAAAATGATCAAATTAAGCACGTCAACACACACACACACACGCACGCACATCTTTCAACGTTTCCAAAATGAGGGATGTTTCTCTTTAGTTTGGTGAAGAAGGTTTGTCTTTAGTTGTCATATTTTGGGCAGTGTAGAAGAAAGTGCTCCTCTGTCTCAACCTTCTCTGTGTGACAGTGTTCTGTGGAGCCAGGTTGTCTCACTGAGCCTGTACTTGGTTCGTATCTCTGACAGAGACCAGATTCAACATCGACGTCAACGCGTCCGTGTTCAAAAACCAACATCAGAGGTAGGAGCAGGAACGGAAGTGATTCAAACAACTGGTAGCACTTTACATTCCAGCTCAGGAATAACAAGGTAATAGAGGGGTCATATTTTGATAATGAAGAGGTCATAGAAATGTAATATAATGATAATAATTAGAAATACAGACTCCTCACCTGTCAGAGAAATCTGTTGAGATCAAAATCTGTCATCCACAAGATTTGTGTGGATCCAAAGAAGGGGTTGGGGTACTTTATAGGAGATAGAGAGAGTGTGATGGTGAGGCTGCAGCCACAGGACAGTAAATTAATGCTACAACTCCTCACAACCCAAACCAGGTTCCTGTGGAGGGTTAGCTCTGAAGTTAGCCACAACTTCAACACTAAAGTGTCTGGACTACAGTCTGCAGCAGGAAACTTCATATGGGATTAGATGCAGAATTGGTTCATTTTAACGTGATCAGTGTCTTTCAAGTATGTTATATTGATGCACGTCTATGCAAATATCCTGTGTGTGTGTGTGTGTGTGTGTGTGTGTGTGTGTGTGTGTGTGTGTGTTTGTGTAGTGGTGGGTGACCTGCTGTCAGCTCACCTGTTGGCAGGGAGGGCGGGGATGGAGCTGGAGCCTGGTTGGCTGTGTTCCTGGCATACTCCTGTCAAAGCAACAGTCTCTTATTGTACAAACCAAACTAAATGCAAATTATTTCCAAATTTAAAGAGCTGTCAGAGACGGCGTCTGTAAACTTAAACAAACTGAAATAAACTGATAGCATGCGGAGGGCCAACAAGAAAAACACAAGAACACATGACTTATGATGATCTTTGGTAGACAGGAAGTTACTGTTGTGATTTACTGAAGAAACAGCCCAGTGGTCAGTTAACTTCAAATAAACCTGTGTGTGTCTGTGTGTGTTTACTTGTGTGTCTTTGTGTGTGTTTACCTGTGTGTGTGTGTGTGTTTACTTGTGTGTCTCTGTGTGTGTTAACCTGTGTGTGTGTGTGTGTGTGTGTGCTTGTGTGTGTATGTGTGTGTGTTACCTGTATGTATGTGTGTCCCAGGATGCCGGTATTGGAGCAGGCGTGGACTCCTACTAAAAAAAAAAAGACAACTATTAATTTACAGGATGTTGTGATGTGTGTGTGTCAAGTTGTTGCTTCCCTCTGCTGGATGTGTGAGGGTACTGCAGCTAGATTATATCACTAGTACAGCTGCAACAGATATTCTTGAGAAATTCTGTCCTCATTTGTTCATAAATCTGTAGAAATTTAACATTTTTTTAATAATAGAGAAACTAAAATTGTACATTAACACACCTGAGATTATAGTATTTGTACTATTATCCATAAATATTCTACAGTTTTAATCAGGTGGTTTATTTTGATTCATTAGGAACAATCATATTGACTTATTCATTGATGGAAATCCTCTGTTTTTTGTTCTGGTTGGTCCCAGAGTGGGTGCTGGACCACTGGCACCCCTCTGAGAAGGCCATGTACCCTGACTACTTAAGACCACTTAATAACTTGGTTCATTTTGGAAAATTATTATGAGTTGATCACTCAAAATAAAGTCCTTATCTATTCTTTTTTATCCATCAGGATCCCTGTAGATCCTTAAAAAACTGTTAAAATGTCTTGAATTTAGTTTTTGATATTCAAAACAAAAAATGTCCTAAAGTAGGAGTTAGACATTACATTTGAAGAGTTTGCAGCCTAAATGTGCCCCAAAATGTTCACATACATCAGTCCTGATGAAAAATTTTATATTTTACAGCTTGCAGAAATGGGCGAGACAAAATGACTTGATTAGTCCTGCTGGAATTTTTTTTTAAGTGTCTTGGACCCATACCCTAACTTCAACAGGAAGTTGCCCATTTTGATTTAAATTTGAATAAACTAAACAAAATTAAACTTGCATTCTTCCTTATCTTATAATGATTTCTCTTCTCTCTCTTTTTTCTTTTCAATCATTAAAACATTAAAAAATCATTACCACATTTACAAACAGGTTATATAAATTTAGCTTAAGATATATACAATATGATAATTACAGTACAACTAATATAACTTTAACATTGACTTATATACAAATTGATTTCCAACACACACACACACACACACACACACACACATACACACAACTCAAAATAGCTACTAATCAGATAATAATATTGCTATCATTAGCATTGTTAGCACCAACGGCTACCAATGCTAGCGGTTGCTAACAGGTTATTAACAGCCACGAACGGTTGTCAACATTAGCGGTGGCTAACCGTTGCTAACGTTTTTCTTTTTTTCCTAAACTAAATTATTCTGTCAGTGAATAATGCCATATTTACAACACATTAGTTTCAATCAAAAACTCACCGGGATTTGACTTGGGCAGAAAGAGCAGCAGTAGTGTGACTGCTCCAGGTTATAGCTCGTTTTATCACTCTGGGTTTTGCTCTATTTGTCTGTGTATCTGGATCAGCTGCTGCTTTGACAGCGAGGTGACACAGGCTTTTATAGTCTGTGTGCTGCTACAACGGTTATTTATCTAATTACATTTAAAAATGTATTGTATTTTTTTAATTAATTAATTTCATTATTAATATCATATCCACATTAATTCACGTTTCTCTAATCAATTTTCTAAGTTATCCAATTACTTTCATTCCACTATTTTGGTAACCGGGGGTTACAACAGGGACATACATCAAGGTAAAATATGTGTTAAGGTGGAGGATTTACTGAAGTTAAGCTAATGTTAGAAGCTTCAAACTACAGCTGTTTTTATATTGTTGATGTTGCAGCCAAGGACTCAGTCACAAGCAGGGCTGTAACTAACAGTGTCTTTATTTCTTAATACATAGAAGAAGCAAAGCAGAAAATCTTCACCTTCACAGTCCACCAGTATGTTTCCTCAGCTGCTAAATAAACTAGCTGCTACTCTCATGCTGTGTACAACATTAAACAGTTTTCTTCTTCTCTCAATGCTTTCACAACTCGTTTCTTACTGACTCTACAGCACCACCTGGTGGCGGAACTCATGCAACGCTTAACTCATGAATCAACCAATTGCAATGCAAATCAAACCACTAATGCTACGACATCAGATTTTAGCTCAGCTTTATATGTATAGTACATTTCAACTAGAAGAGGACAGAAAGCAGACCTGTCACAGACCACCTGAGAGGTCTGGATAGATCTTAATGTAGCAGTAACATCAGTGATATTAGTGGAAAACAAAAAAAACAATCATATGTTCAGTATTAATATTTTTGAAACTTAAACACATTAATTTCATTTTCTCATCATGTTGAGAGGAAATGTGATTCAGATTTGGTTCAAATTGTAGAAAAATCTATATCAAACATCTACAGTTTAGAAGACAGAATGAACATTTCAGAATAAGAAAGTAAGAAGTTGTTGAACATTCTCAGAAACATGATGTGTTGTGTTACTTGTGTATCATCAGTGTACAAGTGAAGAATAACATGTTCATAGCTAATATCTACTGATTAAACCAATAAACTACATAGTACAGAATCCAAAGCCAAATATCATCATGTGTTTGTTTTCTCTGTGAGTGCAGAGTAGGTTTGGTCCGGATCCATACAGCATACATCCAGGCTCTGGTAGATGAGGTCTTAACATGGTGGGACTGGAGGACAGCTCACAGGGCTGACAGGAGGAGGTACCACAGGGCTGATAGGAGGAGGTATCACAGGACTGACAGGAGGAGGTATCACAGGGCTGACAGGAGGAGGTATCACAGGGCTGACAGGAGGAGGTACCACAGGGCTGACAGGAGGAGGTATCACAGGGCTGACAGGAGGAGGTATCACAGGGCTGACAGGAGGAGGTATCACAGGGCTGACAGGAGGAGGTATCACAGGGCTGACAGGAGGAGGTATCACAGGGCTGACAGGAGGAGGTACCACAGGGCTGATAGGAGGAGGTATCACAGGGCTGACAGGAGGAGGTACCACAGGGCTGATAGGAGGAGGTATCACAGGGCTGACAGGAGGAGGTATCACAGGGCTGATAGGAGGAGGTACCACAGGGCTGACAGGAGGAGGTACCACAGGGCTGACAGCAAAACTATTGCAGGCATACATGTAACTAGAGCTCAGAAGAAGAAGCAATCTGAGGAGGGGACATCGGTGACATCTGGATCTGGGGGCGAGAGAGAGAGAGAGAGAGAGAGAGAGAGAGAGAGAGAGAGAGAGAGAGAGAGAGAGAGAGAGAGAGAGAGAGAGAATCTATAGTTTAAAATGCTTGGATATTTTGTCTTGTTTTGGAAGTTTAAAGGTTCTCTGTGAGTTTTTGACCATAAGTAGCTTGTTTTTTTTTTACATTTTCACAACAGGAAACATGGGGAGAGAGAGACATGGGTATGACATGCAACAAAGGTCAGTTGTTGGACTCTAAGCAGGGACGTTGTAGGTATATGACATGTGCTGTAACCCCCCTGGTATGAGGGCGCTCCCAATTTGTGTTAACATTTGATTATATTTCTCAGTCTGTGTCGGCAGTATAAATAAACTGACTTGACTGTTCATACTGACCATTAGAAGATCCCTTCATAATGCACTTACAATGCTAAAGAGACTGTAAATGTGTCAGATATCACTTGATATGACTAACTCAGACTGTTGAAGCTCAATAGAAGCTTCACATCTACATTTAAATGACTGTGTGGAAACACTGTGGAGTTTGTCCTCCATCACTTTACATTGAAAGCACATTAGAAGGAGAGAATAGTCAGTATGAGCAGGAGGAATGATTACAGAGAGGAAAACATATTTCTCTGTTCATATGGACACCTGACTGCTGCTTAACACACACTGGGAACACTGGGAACTGAAATTTAAAGGATAACTGAATCATGACTTACCTTCGTAACAAATAAATGGTTGGTTATGGTCACAGTTGTGGTCCTCCCAATGTCCAGAATGGTCGAAGTTCATTGCCACACATTCCTCCTTCCCTTTGTTGTTAGGTTCCCCTGACTTCCAGTACCTAAAGGAGGACTGACTTCCATCAGACCACTTCCAGGAGTCTCTGAAGAGGCCGATCCAGACATATTTTCCAATGATCCATATATTAGCTGTATCCTTCACGTTCTGGTTCTCTGCTTCATTTCTCACAGTGGCCAGGTCTGTGTAGCGTTCTCTGCAGTAGCTCTGGGCTTCAGTCCAATTCATGGACTGAGTGATGAGGATAAATGTCACATCTGACCCTGAAAATAGACCACAGTGAAAATCTGTGTTTCCTGTCTGTCACTTTACATGAGTGAATAAAGATGAATGCCACAGTTTCTGTAACATGTTTGTGTCATTATGAATCCACTGAGAACTGCTACAATAAAGGACTGTGTCAGTAAAAATAATAATTAGAGACACTGACAATGAGTTATTTCTTTAACAGCCTCTTCATTAAGGGTGTTACGATACACTCAGCTCACGAGATGAGACGAGATTTTAACACTATTTTTAACAAAACTTCAATGAGGAAATATATGACTGTTCTTTTATTTGGAATTCACAAAATGCAAAATATTGCAGGTGCATTTTGAAAAGTTTTAACTAATCATCTTGAAATGAATGTCCCTTCATTTCTGCTTTATAAGTATCAATTATCATACGCTGTATGCTAAATGCAAGATTGTTTCCCCATATAGATAGATATTTTATATATAGATAATTTTGGTATTTATGGAAATAACAACCATAAATACCAAAATTGTGTACATTCACAAATACCAAAAAGTGAATTATAAAGAATAGAAACAATTCTAGTATATAAATATAAATGAGATAAAGAGTCAAATGATCACAAATTATAACATATTGTTAATAAAAAACACAGAAATAAAAGTAAATTGCACAAATCCTGTATCACACACATACACAAGTAGAATAACATATAAATTGTGTTATAATTTGGTAGTGAGACTCATTTTACTTTTTGCATCATTAGGCTTCCACAGCTGCTCCTCCTACCTAAAAGAAGACATGATGTACAAATGAGCGATAGAAAACCAATCGCCTTTTTTTTGTATTTGGTGTGCACCCTTAATATTGGTTAGTGAGACAACATTCACCTCTACAAGAGAAATATCGGCACGTTTTAATCTCACATCTCGTCACACCCCTACTCTCCCTACGTCTACACTTCTGTCTTCAAACGTTTTGTATCCAGTGGTGGAGCGTACATATGAACATTGAGGCACACATTCATCCATAAAGGCACATCAGAGACACTTTGCCTCCTTTTCTTATTCCTCTGACTGAGACAGTGACCTGTGTTAACCCTTAAACAGGCAACGTGAACCAGGAGATGCATACATACACTGTCGCCCATAAAGTTGGAATCAAATATTTTTTACTTCTTCTCATGAAATGATTGTGACAATGTGATTTATTCTTGATAGATAAAGTGTACATATTCTCAAAATTGGTCAAAGCTGATTACTGATGTGTATAAATAGAAAATAAAAAGACGAATGTGTCTGAAAACTAAATTATTCCAACTTCATGGGCGACCGTGTATATACATTTTTTATACCTTAATAGGGGCAATGTATCCTGGTGGAGATACAACTCATAAAAATCCAAAATATACAAAAAATTGTATAAATTATTTGTAGAAATGTTTACTTAGTAACATCAAAGTAAATAAAAAGAATAATTAACATCTCGTTCTCCACTCCTGCCAATTAAGGGTTAATGTTGGAGCTCAATGAGTCAACAGGCTTTATAGAAACTGGCTTCATGACTCTGCTTCACACCTTGAAATGAATGCAGGGATCACACTGATGGAACTCACTATTTCAGCCCAAATCTGGATGAAACTGAACAGTAACTGGAAAAAAATGGAAAAAACTAGTGATAAACTCTCACCTGTGACCTTAGAGCAGACTGATGGAAAGTCTCTGTTACAAGATTCATCGTTCCATTCTCCCCAATAATTAATGTTTGTGCAGTGTTCACCACTGTTACGGTTGTTTGGTTCTTTATTGGCCCAATTTCTGAACTCAGCCTCTGCATCTGTGTCTGACCACCTCCAGCTGTTCACATCATCGTACAGTCCTATCCAGGCCGTCTGAAAACAAGATTTAATTGTGTTATAAAACATTTGTCTTTGCTCAGCTACTACTCATTTAAGAGTAGATTTGATCTAAATTAGCTGATATAGTATTACTTGTTGGTACTAGCATTTCAGTAATTTAATGGTTCACACACATCAAATTGTTACATGATATTAAACTTAAAATTAAACTTAAAATGTTTCTTTCTTGTTTAAATTATTTGCTGTCTTCTGTTTTAAATGATCAAGCATATTTAGCTGTTTTTTGTACATGAAAGGAGAGATATGAAAAAGCCTCATTATACTTATTTTTTTTCATATCACTACAAAATAAATTTAAAACATTTTTACAAATATTGTATTTTATTGTCCATTTTCATGATATTTTCACATATATGTCACATTTTGCTTTCTGCTATTGCTGCCATTTAAAGTCCCACTTAAAAACAAACTCATTGGGTCATATTTACCAAGAAAGTGGAACATTTGTACTAAAATGTTCATCATAGTCTGAAGAAAATGTACTAAAGCAGTAGCTCAGTGTGTGAGACACCTCTCACTAACATACTGTCATTGTCAACAATGCAAATTTAAGAGAGTGAAGAGTAGTGAAAAGTGAATTCAGCACCTTGCTGTTTTGGGGGATTTTGTTTAACTCCACCATGTCTGTCAGGGTCTCCACATCCTCCATGTCGTCTATCGTGGCCAGGTCTGTGTATTTGTCTCTGCAGTAACTCTGAGCTTCAGTCATGTTCTTCTTCTCATAAACAAAGTGGTACTCACGCTGAACGTGTGACGAGACGACACACAGCACTGTGATGACAGACATGCACATTGATTACATCCACTGTTAACAATCTGCAGTAAATTCTTTTACAGTAAATTCTCACAATAAACTACTGTAATCATATTTCTGCAATGCATGGTGGGTAATCATTCAGAGTTTTACAATAGGCTGAGATAAGTGTTCAGCACCATACAGTAATTTAAACATGAAATATTGTAGTTTAGTATAAATTTGTAGTTGGTTTAACATGAAAGCACAATATGTTGCTGTTATATTACTGTGAATTGTTGTGAATTTACAGTAATTTCATATAATTACAGTATCATATTGTGTCATTTCACAAGTAATGTGTCTGATTTGCTGTAGAAACAATATATTACATTTACATGTAAATGACACACTGTGAATTTACTGCAATTATTAGACTGTAATTTACTGTGAAATTACAATCATTGTTTGCATTGTCAAACCTAAAATAATAATATTACATTTCAGTGTATTCAGGTGTGTTATTACTTCCAATACAGATGATGAACATTAAAAAAAAAAAATTGTATTTAGTGTGTCAGTTAATGGAAAAGCACTGTAAAACTAAAGTAATAGCATTTAAAGTTGTCACAGTGCTGTACATATTACAATCACTAAGATATCACAATGCATAATATTAATAATTATATAAGAAATTAATGACATTTAAAAAACAACAGCACATATACAAGTAAATAAAACACTTGCCTGACGCGGCTATGATGCTGAGAAGAACTTTCTCCATCATGGTGTGTTTGTGTCTGCTTCTCTCTCTGAGTCTGTGACTTATGATATGCAGCTGTACGTTATGAACCCCTTACCTCACATTCACTGGATCCATGCAAAGTGGTCATGGTGTTCATCATTTTACTATCAGACTAATATCTCACAGAAACCATGCAAAGTGGTCGTAGTGTTTATTAATTTCCCCTCAGGCTCTTCAGTTTCCACAGAGCTGGTTGTTTGCTGATAGTGTTCTGAACATCAGGTCAACAATGATCCTTCTGTTCAACATCTACATGCTTCCACACGCTCAGATTATAGGAAACAACCAAATATGTTACCATAATTATGCATATTTAAAAATGTGTATCAGCTGCACAGAAATAAAAAAAGAGACGCATTTTATACTGTGGTTCACATTAAAAAAAGTCTGGTTAGAAGAAATATGTGTATGGTGTTTATACAGCTCTCAAATGTAAAAAAATGATCAAATTAAGCACGTCAACATACACACACACACACACACACACGCACACACACACACACACACACACGCACATTTTTTCAACTTTTCCAAAATGAGGGATGTTTCTCTTTAGTTTGGTGAAGAAGGTTTGTCTTTAGTTGTCATATTTTGGGCAGTGTAGAAGAAAGTGCTCCTCTGTCTCAACCTTCTCTGTGTGACAGTGTTCTGTGGAGCCAGGTTGTCTCACTGAGCCTGTACTTGGTTCGTATCTCTGACAGAGACCAGATTCAACATCGACGTCAACGCGTCCGTGTTCAAAAACCAACATCAGAGGTAGGAGCATGAACGGAAGTGATTAAAACAACTGGTAGCACTTTACATTCCAGCTCAGGAATAACAAGGTAATAGTGGGGTCATATTTTGATAATGAAGAGGTCATAGAAATGTAATATAATGATAATAATTAGAAATACAGACTCCTCACCTATCAGAGAAATCTGTTGAGATCAAAATCTGTCATCCACAAGATTTGTGTGGATCCAAAGAAGGGGTTGGGGTACTTTATAGGAGATAGAGAGAGTGTGATGGTGAGGCTGCAGCCACAGGACAGTAAATTAATGCTACAACTCCTCACAACCCAAACCAGGTTCCTGTGGAGGGTTAGCTCTGAAGTTAGCCACAACTTCAACACTAAAGTGTCTGGACTACAGTCTGCAGCAGGAAACTTCATATGGGATTAGATGCAGAATTGGTTCATTTTAACGTGATCAGTGTCTTTCAAGTATGTTATATTGATGCACGTCTATGCAAATATCCTGTGTGTGTGTGTGTGTGTGTGTGTGTTTGTGTGTTTGTGTGTAGTGGTGGGTGGCCCGCTGTCAGCTCACCTGTTGGCAGGGAGGGCGGGGATGGAGCTGGAGCCTGGTTGGCTGTGTTCCTGGCATACTCCTGTCAAAGCAACAGTCTCTTATTGTACAAACCAAACTAGATGCAAATTCATTCCAAATTTAAAGAGCTGTCAGAGACGGCGTCTGTAAACTTAAACAAACTGAAATAAACTGATAACATGCGGAGGGCCAACAAGAAAAACACAAGAACACATGACTTATGATGATCTTTGGTGGACAGGAAGTTACTGTTGTGATTTACTGAAGAAACAGCCCAGTGGTCAGTTAACTTCAAATAAACCTGTGTGTGTGTGTGTGTGTGTGTGTGAGTGTTTACCTGTGTGTGTCTGTCTGTGTGTCTGTGTGTGTTTACTTGTGTGTCTTTGTGTGTGTCTGTGTGTGTGTGAGTGTGAGTGTGTTTACCTGTATGTGTGTGTGTCCCAGGATGCTGGTATCGGAGCAGGCGTGGACTCCTACTAAAAAAAAAAAAAAGACAACTATTAATTTGCAGGATGTTGTGATGTGTGTGTGTCAAGTTGTTGCTTCCCTCTGCTGGATGTGTGAGGGTACTGCACCTAGATTATATCACAAGTACAGCTGCAACAGATATTCTTGAGAAATTCTGTCCTCAATTGTTCATAAATCTGTAGAAACGTGACATATTTCTTTAATGATAGAGAAACTAAAATTGTACATTAACACACCTGAGATTATAGTATTTGTACTATTATCCATAAATCTTCCACAGTTTTATTCAGGTGGTTTATTTTGACTTATTAGGAACAATCATATTGACTTATTCATTGATGGAAATCCTCTGTTTTTTGTTCTGGTTGGTCCCAGAGTGGGTGCTGGAGCACTGGCACCCCTCTGAGAAGGCCATGTACCCTGACTACTTAAGACCACTTAATAACTTGGTTCACTTTGGCAAATTATCATAAATTGATCACTCAAAAGAAAGTCCTTTTGTATTCTTTTTTTTATCCATCAGGGTCCCTGTGGATCCTCAAAAAACTGTTAAAATGTCTTAAATTTAGTTTTTGATATTCAAAATAAAAAAAGTCCTAAAGTAGGAGTTAGACATTACATTTGAACAGTTTGCAGTCTAAATGTGCCCCAAAATGTTCACATACATCAGACCTGACGAAAAGTTTGATATGTTACGACTCGCAGAAATGGGCGAGGCAAAATGGCTCGATTAGTCCTGCTGGAATTTTATTTTTTAAAGTCTCTTGGACCCATACCCTAACTTCAACAGGAAGTCGCCCATTATGATTTAAATTAGTGATTCTGGCACCATTTTTGCCATTTCCACACCTCGTATGTTAACAAACTCCTCCTACAGATTTAAACCAAACGACTTCAAATTCACTCAGAATCATTTTAAGACGTGAGACATAAAAAGTTATCAAAATCTTTCACCTCTATTAAATTTGACAGGTGTGGCGTTGCAGCGAGGGTCCGGTCATCGCTGCTTGCAGCTTTAACTTAATATTATTTTTGGGGCATTTTGTCTTTTTGAGAGAGAGACCGAAGTTACTGAAGTTAAGCTAATGTTAGAAGCTTCAAACTACAGCTGTTTTTATATTGTTTATGTTGTAGCCAAGGACTCAGTCACAAGCAGGGCTGTAACTAACAGTGTCTTTATTTCTTAATACATAGAAGAAGCAAAGCAGAAAATCTTCACCTTCACAGTCCACCAGTATGTTTCCTCAGCTGCTAAATAAACTAGCTGCTACTCTCATGCTGTGTACAACATTAAACAGTTTTCTTCTTCTCTCAATGCTTTCACAACTCGTTTCTTACTGACTCTACAGCACCACCTGGTGGCGGAACTCATGCAACGCTTAACTCATCAATCAACCAATCGCAATGCAAATCAAACCACTAATGCTACGACATCAGATTTTAGCTCAGCTTTATATGTATAGTACATTTCAACAAGAAGAGGACAGAAAGCAGACCTGTCACAGACCACCTGAGAGGTCGGGATAGATCTTAATGTAGCAGTAACATCAGTGATATTAGTGGAAAACAAATCAATCATATGTTCAGTATTAATATTTTTGAAACTTAAACACATTAATTACATTTTCTCATCATGTTGAGAGGAAATGTGATTCAGAGTTGGTTCAAATTGTAGAAAAATCTATATCAAACATCTACAGTTTAGAAGACAGAATGAACATTTCAGAATAAGAAAGTAAGAAGTTGTTGAACATTCTCAGAAACATGATGTGTTGTGTTACTTGTGTATCATCAGTGTACAAGTGAAGAATAACATGTTCATAGCTAATATCTGCCGATTAAACCAATAAACTACATAGTACAGAATCCAAAGCCAAATATCATCATGTGTTTGTTTTCTGTGTGAGTGCAGAGTAGGTTTGGTCCGGATCCATACAGCCAACATCCAGGCTCTGGTAGACGAGGTCTTAACATGGTGGGACTGGAGGACAGTTCACAGGGCTGACAGGAGGAGGTATCACAGGGCTGACAGGAGGAGGTATCACAGGGCTGACAGGAGGAGGTATCACAGGGCTGACAGGAGGAGGTACCACAGGGCTGATAGGAGGAGGCATCACATGGTTGACAGGAGGAGGTACCACAGGGCTGAGAGGAGGAGGTACCACAGGGCTGACAGGAGGAGGTACCACAGGATTGACAAAAAAAACTATGGCAGGCACACATGCAACTATAGGTCAGAAGAAGAAGCAATCTGAGGAGGGGTCATCAGGGCCATCTGGATCTGGGGAGAGAGAGGGAGAGAGAGAGAGAGAGAGAGAGAGAGAGAGAGAGAGAGAGAGAGAGAGAGTGAGTGAGTGAGTGAGTGAGAGAGAGAGAGAGAGAGAGAGAGAGAGAGAGAGAGAGAGAGAGAGAGAGAGAGAGAGAGTGAGAGAGAGAGAGAGAGAGAGAGATTGATTTTGACCATAAGTAGCTTGTTTTGCTTTTACATTTTCACAACAGGAAACATGGGAACATGGGGAGAGAGAGACATGGGTATGACATGCAACAAAGGTCAGTTGTTGGACTCTAAGCAGGGACGTTGTAGGTATATGACATGTGCTGTAACCCCCCTGGTATGAGGGCGCTCCCAATTTGTGTTAATATTTGATTATATTTCTCAGTCTGTGTCGGCAGTATAAATAAACTGACTTGACTGTTCATACTGACCATTAGAAGATCCCTTCATAATGCACTTACAATGCTAAAAAGACTGTAAATGTGTCAGATATCACTTGATATGACTAACTCAGACTGCTGAAGCTCAATACAAGCTTCATATCTGCTTTTAAATGACTGTGTGGACACACTGTGGAGTTTGTTCTCCATCACATTTGAAAGTGAGAATAGTTAGTGTGAGCAGGAGGAATGTTTACAGAGAGGAAACCCTCTTTCACTGCTCATATGGACACCTGACTGCTGCTTAACACACACTGGGAACACTGGGAACTGAAATTTAAAGGATAACTGAATCATGACTTACCTTTGTAACAAATAAATGGTTTGTTAGTGTCACAGTTCCAGTCCTCCCAACGTCCAGAACGGTCAAAGTTCATTGCCACACATTCCTCCTTCCCGTTGTGTTTGTTGTTAGGTTCCCCTGACTTCCAGTACCTAAAGGAGGAGTTGCTTCCATCAGACCACTTCCAGGAGTCTCTGAAGAGGCCGATCCAGACCCGTTTTCCATCAGCTAGATCCTTCACCTCCTGGTTCTCTGCTTCATTTCTCACAGTGGCCAGGTCTGTGTACTGTTCTCTGCAGTAGCTCTGGGCTTCAGTCCAACTCATGGTAGTAGTGATGAGGATAAATGTCACATTTGACCCTGAAAATAGACCATAGTGAAAATCTGTGTTTCCTGTCTGTCACTTTACATGAGTGAATAAAGATGAATGCCACAGTTTCTGTAACATGTTTGTGTCATTATGAATCCACTGAGAACTGCTCCAATAAAGGACCGTGTCAGTAAAAATAATAATTAGAGACACTGCAAAATGCTAAATATTGCAGGTGCATTTTGAAAAGTTTTAACTAATCATCTTGACATGAATGTCCCTTCCTTTATAAGTATCAATTATCATACGCTGTATGCTAAATGCAAGATTGTTTACCCATATAGATAGATATTTTATATATAGATAATTTTGGTATTTTTGGAAATAACAACCATAAATAAAAAAGTCAGATACAATCACAAATACCAAAAACTGAATTATGTAGAATAGAAACAATTCTAGTATATAAATATAAATGAGATAAAGAGTCAAATGATCACAAATTATAACATATTGTTAATAAAAACACAGAAATAAAAGTAAATTGCACAAATCCTGTATCACACACATACACAAGTAGAACAACATATAAATTGTGTTATAATTTGGTAGTGAGACTCATTTTACTTTTTGCATCATTAGGCTTCCACAGCTGCTCCTCCTACCTAAAAGAAGACATGATGTGCAAATGAGCGATAGAAAACCGATCGCCTTTTTTATTTATTTTTTGTGCACAACCCTTAATATTGGTTAGTGAGACAACATTCACCTCTACAAGAGAAATATCGGCACGTTTTAATCTCACATCTCGTCACACCCCTACTCTCCCTACGTCTACACTTCTGTCTTCAAACGTTTTGTATCCAGTGGTGGAGCGTACATATGAACATGGAGGCACACATTCATCCATAAAGGCACATCAGAGACACTTTGCCTCCTTTTCTTATTCCTTTGACTGAGACAGTGATCTGTGTTAACCCTTAAACAGACAACGTGAACCAGGAGATGCATACATACACTGTCGCCCATAAAGTTGGAATCAAATATTTTTTACTTCTTCTCATGAAATTATTGTGACAATGTGATTTATTCTTGATAGATAAAGTGTATATATTCTCAGAATTGGTCAAAGCTGATTACTGATGCGTATAAATAGAAAATAAAAAGAGGAATGTGTCTGAAAACTAAATTATTCCAACTTCATGGGCGACCGTGTATATACATTTTTTATACCTTAATAGGGGCAAATGTATCCTGGTGGAGATACAACTCATAAAAATCCAAAATATACAAAAAATTGTATAAATTATTTGTAGAAATGTTTACTTAGTAACATCAAAGTAAATAAAAAGAATAATTAACATCTCGTTCTCCACTCCTGCCAATTAAGGGTTAATGTTGGAGCTCAATGAGTCAACAGGCTTTATAGAAACTGGCTTCATGACTCTGCTTCACACCTTGAAATGAATGCAGGGATCACACTGATGGAACTCACTATTTCAGCCCAAATCTGGATGAAACTGAACAGTAACTGTAAAAAAATGGAAAAAAACTAGTGATAAACTCTCACCTGTGACATTAGAGCAGACTGATGGAAGGGGAGCGTCACAAGGTTTATCGTTCCATTTTCCACCATTTGCCATCTCGGTGCAGTGTTCATCACTCTTATGGTTGTTTGGTTCAGTATTGGCCCACTTTCTGAACTCAGCCTCTGCATCTGTGTCTGACCACCTCCAGCTGTTCACATCATCGTACAGTCCTATCCAGGCCGTCTGAAAGCAAGATTTGATTGTGTTATAAAACATTTGTCTTTGCTCAGCTTAAAGATACTTTGCATAAAATTTCCCTTCACATATAATTTAAGAGTAGATTTTATCTAAATTAGCTGATACAGTATTACTTGTTGGTATATTTCAGTAATTTAATGGTACACACACATCAAATTGTTAAATTATTACATGATATTAAACTTAAAATGTTTCTTTCTTGTTTAGATTATTTGCTGTCTTCTGTTTTAAATTATCAATAATATGCAGCTGTTTTTTGTACATGAAAGGAGAGATATGAAAAAGCCTCATTATACTTATTCTTTTTCATATCACTACAAAATAAATTAAAACATTTTTACAAATATTGTATTTTTATTGTCCATTTTCATAATACTTTCACATTTTGCTTTCTGCTATTGCTCCCATTTAAAGTCCCACTTAAAAACAAACTCATTGGGTCATATTTACCAAGAAAGTGGAACATTTGTACTAAAATGTTCATCATAGTCTGAAGAAAATGTACTAAAGCAGCAGCTCAGTGTGTGAGACACCTCTCACTAACATACTGTCATTGTCAACAATGCAAATTTAAGAGAGTGAAGAGTAGTGAAAAGTGAATTCACCTCATCTATGTCTTCATCGTGGATTTTGCTTGAATCCACCATGTCTGTCAGGTTCTTAACATCCTCCATGTCGTCTATCGTGGCCAGGTCTGTGTATTTGTCTCTGCAGTAACTCTGAGCTTCAGTCATGTTCTTCTCCTCATTAACAAAGTGGTACTTACGCTGAACGTGTGACGAGACGACACACAGCACTGTGATGACAGACATGCAACATGAAATATTGTAGTTTACTGTAAATTCATAGTTGGTTTAACATGAAAGCACAATATGTTGCTGTTATATTACTGTGACTTGTTGTGAATTTACAGTAATTCCATATAATTACAGTATCATATTGTGTCATTTCACATTAAAATACTGTATTTTCACAATAATGTGTCATTTTTGCTATAGAAACACAATATATTACATTTACATGTAAATTACACACTGTGAATTTACTGCAATTATTAGACTGTAATTTACTGTGAAATTAAAATAACTTTTTGTGTATTTTAATTATTCAGTGTATTCAGGTGTGTCATTACTTCCAATATAGATGATGAACATAAACAAAAGGTAATTTTGTATTTAGTGTGTCAGTTAATGGAAAAGCACTGTAATACTAAAGTAATAGCATTTAAAGTTGTCACAGTGCTGTACATATTACAATCACTAAGATATCACAATGCATAATATTAATAATTATATAAGAAATTAATGACATTTAAAAAACAACAACACATATACAAGTAAATAAAACACTTGCCTGACGCGGCTATGATGCTGAGAAGAACTTTCTCCATCATGGTGTGTTTGTTTCTGCTTCTCTCTCTGAGTCTGTGACTTATGATATGCAGCTGTACGTTATGAACCCCTTACCTCACATTCACTGGAACCATGCAAAGTGGTCAAGTTGTTTATTAATTTACTACCAGGCTCTTCAGTTTCCACAGAGCTGGTTGTTTGCTGATAGTGTTCTGAACATCAGGTCAACAATGATCCTTCTGTTCAACATCTACATGCTTCCACACGCTCAGATTATAGGAAACAACCAAATATGTTACCATAATTATGCATATTTAAAAATGTGTATCAGCTGCACAGAAATAAAAAAGAGACGCATTTTATACTGTGGTTCACATTAAAAAAAAGTTTGGTTAAAAGAAATATGTGTATGGTGTTTATACAGCTCTCAAATGTAAAAAAAAATGATCAAATTAAGCACGTCAACACACACACACACACACACACACACACACACACACACACGCACACACACACACGCACACGCACTTTTTTCAACTTTTCCAAAATGAGGGATGTTTCTCTTTAGTTTGGTGAAGAAGGTTTGTCTTTAGTTGTCATATTTGGGCAGTGTAGAAGAAAGTGCTCCTCTGTCTCAACCTTCTCTGTGTGACAGTGTTCTGTGGAGCCAGGTTGTCTCACTGAGCCTGTACTTGGTTCGTATCTCTGACAGAGACGAGATTCAACATCGACGTCAACGCGTCCATGTTCAAAAACCAACATCAGAGGTAGGAGCAGGAACGGAAGTGACTAAAACAACGTGATCAGTGTCTTTCAAGTATGTTACATTGATGCACGTCTTTGCAAATATCCTGTGTGTGTGTGTGTGTGTGTGTGTGTGTGTGTGTGTGTGTGTGTGTGTGTGTAGTGGTGGGTGGCCTGCTGTCAGCTCACCTGTTGGCAGGGAGGGCGGAGATGGAGCTGGAGCCTGGTTGGCTGTGTTCATGGTATAAACACACACACACACACACAACTCCTGTCAAAGCAACAGTCTCTTATTGTACAAACCAAACTAAATGCAAATGTTTGCAAATTTAAAGAGCTGTCAGAGACGGTGTCTGTAAACTTAAACAAACTGAAATAAACTGATAACATGCGGAGGGCCAACAAGAAAAACACAAGAACACATGACCTATGATGACCTTTGGTGGACAGGAAGTTACTGTTATGATTTACTGAAGAAACAGCCCAGTGGTCAGTTTACCTGTGTGTGTGTGTGTGTGTGTGTGTGTGTGTGTGTGTGTGTGTGTGTGTGTGTGTGTGTCAGGACACTGGTATCGGAGCAGGTGTGGACTCCTACTTTGAGTATCTGGTGAAAGGAGCCATGATGCTGCAGGACGAGGAGCTGCTGACAAGCTCATATTCTGCTTTTTGTGGTTTTCTGTTATGTATATCCTGTTCTGATGATGTTAAACATGGTCAAAGTTGGTTTGAACATATAGATACATGTTGCCGGCAAGTCAAAAGCTTCAAAGAGGGCCTTAAAGAGACAGGAGCTGATTCAGACAGAGGCTGAACTGAACGGCTGCATAAAGGACCAGTAGAAGATTAAAAGTGTTTTTAAACTGGAAATCATTCAAAGATATTCCAGCAGAGACTCAGAATATTAATATAGAGTTACAGAATGTAGAATATGTGGGTTTAAAGACCATCTTGACAAAATGTGAACCAACAACAACTCCTGAGACGGGCTGTAACACATGCTGAATACATCACTGCCTTTAAATTAACAATAATCATTCATCATAGATTTTGTTGACTTTCTGTGGCTGTGGTGAGTAAGAAAACTAATATCTAAGCTGTGTTTGGAAAGGAGATCACTCTTGATCTGATATTCAGTGCAGCATGAGCAGACCTACATAATCAGCCAGTGTGACGTTAAGAGCCTGATAGGAAAATAGTAATCACCATATCAACTTTGCATGATTCAAATGAAAGTGATATAAGAGGTGAACGTGTAAACAAAAAAAGTGGAAGCGTGCACGATATATTCAAGAAATATATCAAGAAACATTAAAATTAAGCCTCCATGAATTTAAATTGATGTCATTGTGTTGGTCAGATTATGATCGAGCCATTGGTCTGTTTCTCTATCTGATTTTTGCTGAAATATTGGATCATTTGAACATTTATTGAAATGAAAGCATGTGAGAAGTTTAGAGGGAAGAATCAGTATTTGGTGGAGCTGTTAACAACTCATAGACATCTGAAATGTGAGCCGACTACACACTGCTGACTGGTTTCATCTTTAACAATGTGTTGTATTTTAAAAGCTTGTTATATTATCCATTGTGTCAAATCTGCATCTGAAAAGTAACTAAAGCTGTTAAATAAATGTAGTGGAGTAGAAAGTAGCATCACATGGAAATACTACAGTAAAGTACAAGTACCTCAAACTGACTACAGAAAAGTACAAGTACCTCAAACTGTACTGCAGTAAATTACAAGTACCTCAAACTGACTACAGAAAAGTACAAGTACCTCAAACTGTACTACAGTAGATGTACTTTTCCAGCATAGTATAAGTATAAATGATCCTGTACATACTGGATCTGGAGAGAGGGATACCCACTCAGACCAGGTCAGTCGATAGATAGATAGATAGATAGATAGATAGATAGATAGATAGATAGATAGATAGAGATCTGTGTTAGCTGGTTATCTAAAGAGCCACCACACCAGTTAAATAATGAGTGAGGAGCAGAGATGACAGCTGTTCAACATCATTGTCTTGATGGATGTTTTGGTGTTAAATGTCCATAAAACCCTTTCACAACAAAATAGCTTCAAAATAGTTTATTTTGAAATAATGCTTTTGGTTAGAAAAACAAAACAAAAAAACCTAGTGGCCATTAGGGTGTTATGAACATTGTAGTAGGCTGCCACACTTGTAGCTTTATGACAATCATTAAATCGTCACTATGGGGACATGCGTGGCCTAAAGTGGCGTGGTCGAATCATCATGGTGACCATCTTCAGAGAGTAGAAGTCTGAATCCTTCCAGGAGAACCAGACGATGCCGTCCGGCCCGAGCAGGTTCTGAGCCTTCAGAGAGTAACGTCCTCCCTAATGGAAAAAAACAAATTCAACATTAATACGACATAAAGAAAAACAATCTTATTTTTATTTTTAAAGGCCCTGATAGTCTATTTCTCAACAAGCTTCTTACTATGAGAACTATGATAAAGTCCTCCATGAATGATACTATCCTCAAACTTTGAACTGGTTATTTTTCTCTGTGGTTTGGGGTGAGCCAGTGCTCTTGAGCAGAAAGGGGGTTCTCAATGATGGGAGAAAAAAAACTATCATCGCTGTAGAAAACCTAGTCTGTCCAAACGAAATATGGAGTTTATAAGTTTCTACCTGACAGCAATCCAATTATCCAATTGGAAGAAAGTTAAGTCTCATAATTGACTGTTTTATTTGTCAATTTGACAGCTGGGAAAGTGACTATCGGTTAGCAGGCCACATTGCAGTGGGTTTAGGTTGTATTAACGAGTGTGTGGGAAACATTATTAACTAGTGGAAATTGGACAGCGTCAGCAGTGACCAAAGGCCGAGTTTCAGGCTTGCTAATCCAGCCTTGGTCCTACCTTATAATAAACACCATTGAGGTTGGTGTAGAAACACTGGTGGAACCACCAGCCGGCATGGCTGATCTCAGCGCAGATGTTTCCAGTGTCCGGCGTGCTGAAGGCCTGCTGGTCGTGATACCAACCGAATGAATCCTCCACTGTCCCACTGAAACCAGACACATGGAGGCGGTAGTGGTTCTCCTCATTCTCTATCCTGCAGGAGGAGCAGAAGAAATGCTAATCTTCACAATGAACAGTAACATATTAACATGTTAAATAGTCCTTGACTTCTGTGGATTACATTTGTGCTACATTAAATGTGTCTCCAACAGTCTGTATACTATTACTACCCATCTACATCTGTCTTTCACCCAATCTATCTCAGTTTCAACCAGTCTACCTGAAGGTGTGGTACAGGGCATGTTTGTGGACATGGCTCCAGTCCTGCAGGTCGATGCGGAGGCTGTAGTGGCCCTGGTTGGACAGAAGATGGAGCTGTTGATTGCCCAGCCAGTGTTCTCCTCGTGGCTCTCCGAAACCCTTGCGGTACTCCGACCAGCCACGGTTGAAACTCACCGAGCCGTCGCGGCGTCGCTGGAACACCGTCCAGCCACCACCTGATACACACACACACACACACACACACACACACACACACAGAAATATGTCAAAATACACACCTAGGTAAACTTACACATCTAGATAGATAGATAGATAGATAGATAGATATACCCTCTTGTGGACACATTGTGGTACTGCACAGCTCTTCAAGTCACTGATATAGGCCTTTTTCCTCATTCTGCTATCCAAAATGATTCACATAGAGCAGCACAAGGACACTCAGGCAGGACATAAGTCAGATAAACTGTATTGTACACTATCTATATATTAGGTTAAAAAGGATAATATAGATACTTATATAAAATAATGCTACACATCCTCTCCAACCTTTTGAGACATTCACCATTAAACTCTGATCGTGTTTTGTCTTTAAATGATTAGATAGATAGATAGATAGGTAGATAGATAGATAGATAGATAGATAGATAGATAGATAGATAGATAGATAGATAACTTTATTAATCCCCAAGGGGAAATTTAAAATGTCAAAGCAGCAATACATGGCACAAAAATGGCACAGAGACAACAAATATAGAAATCACACAAAATACCTAAGAATACACATTACAGATATACACATTACAGATGAACACACATACTTTAAGGTACATGACACATAAATACAAATTTACAGTATGTATACATACTATATACAGTATAGTGTGTGTCTCACCCTCGGTCTCCATGTCGCAGTAGACAGGAAGTGGGGAGCCTGGTGACAGGATGATGGTGTAAACTCCAGAACGGCGAACACCATTATGATAAAGAGACGCACAGTCTGATGGACAGAAAGACATGTACTGTCCATCTGAGGGAGAGACGGAGAGAGACAGAGACAGCATGAAATCCTGAGTTGTTGTTGTTTAACAGAAACTTTATGATGTTCCCTGTGAATGTAACAAAGCACAAGATCTGCAAGTAAACACACCATTCATAATCTCCATGATAAAAACTGTCAACTGTACAAGACAAATTTATCCTTACAAGATTAATAATTATTTAGCCTCATTTTTGACATAAGAAATAACACAATAAGAACAGTGATGGACAGTATGTGATATGCAAAACCAAGAAATGAAACCTGACTGTTTGCTAAACCTAAACTCATGACAGCTTTGTAAAGTAAAATAAATGTGTTGAAAAAAATTGCTGACATTAGAACTGCATGAACATACAAATTGCAACTCACCACTGATTGTTGCACGTGTACTTGGTGCCTTTGTGTCTCGCATGCTGAGTGGCGGTGTAGTTCGCCTGATTGTGCATCCCGTGTTGTGGCTCATGGCCTGCACAGTGGCCGACAGGTTGCGTAGCTGCACCTGTAGCTTGTGCAGCAGTGCTGAATGGACATGGAGCAGCGCGTCAGCCTCAGCATAACGCAGCTCCAGAGAGCGCAACCGCTGGTCAAAGGTCGAGTTCTGAACAGCACTTTCTTCACTCTGAGAGACAAAGCAAGAAGAAAGGACATAATTTAATCTATAGTTGTGATTGGTGAGGATTAATGTCCTTCTATGTAGTTGTTCATGTACCAGCTGTGGAGATCAGGATAGAATGAAGTGTGACCTGCTGTTTGAATGATTAACATATGATATGATTCATTTTAAAAAATGGTTCTAGACCTTGAGTGCTGCTGATGTGTGGAGACACTGAAGCCCAGAACGAATTCTCTCTGGGTCAGGCAGACTCATAAGGATGCAGGGCCCTGGCCCAAAGGCCTGCAGCTAATCCTGTTAGCATTCAGGGTTAAGGAGGAATTAGATGGTGTCAAAACAGAGAGATAAAGAGAGGCAGAGATAAATAGAGAGAGAGAGGGCAGGGTTTTGTGTTTTACCTACCCGAATAATCCTTTCCCCACTTATAGGAGCCAAAATGTGTATTTGTCTTGTGTTTATATTTGTTTGGGCTGTATGTATTGCATCACTTGCATTGATTGAAAAGGATTAGTACAGCTCCAGTATTTTCTGTTGACCATCACTATCGTCATGTCATCTTTCATCATTACTATATTCCCACAATCGGATCACATCAGGTATTATTTGATATTTTTTTGCAACAGCTTCTTGTCTTTCTTATTTTTCATCCAATAAACATTAAAACATCATCTGGACTTCAGGATAGATTTATCTGAACGTGTCACAGATAAGAGCCTCGTAACTCTCTACACCAGGTTTTAATAGAAACTTCACATACTAACAAGGGCATTTACCACAGATACTGTTTGTAACATTGGCTCAATTGTTTCAGTTTAATGCAGAGGGTGAATGTTAAATCACACAAACAATTAAGGCCATAGACAGGAGGCGGCGCTATAGAAGTCAACTCAGTTTTAAAATCTGCTTTTGCCACAAATATCTTCAATTAATCTGTCATTTCATTGTGTCTTTAAACAAAAATCCAGTAAACAAAGGAACAGACAGTCTACCTGCATCTCCACGGCCTTGACTCGATGCCAATGGTTCCTCAGCTCCTCCTGCTGTTCAGACACCGTCACCTTTAGCTCCTCTAGCTGCTCCTTTCTGTTCTGGTTCTCGTGGAGCCAATGGGAAACATTATCTGTACAACGAAACATATCTGGGCAACGTTTTTGCCTCTTTCCCACTGGAGGTAGTGTTGCTGTCAGCCGGCACTGGCCACTAGAAGTCAGTTGGCTGCTGTACTCGCCACACTGTACCGGTAAAGTGCCAACAGTACGATTGGGGGATTGGTTTGTGCCAACATCAGAGGCACTGATGCTCTTGCGTTTTACTGGTGGGACTTCAGGTTCGAGGCCTGAGTGTGTTTCAAAAAGGGAGTTAGGAGGATGCCAGTCAGCGTCCTCATAGTTGTCCTTGTTTGTGTCCATTCCGCCCCAGTTTGTTTCCTCGTTTTCTTCAGGTACATTTTGTGTTTCCATGTTCATGTCGAGTACATCAGCGTTTGTTTCAGTAAAGATGTTTGGATATATGTCCTCATCATGTCCAATATCTGAGTGTTCATCAGAGAGCACAAAGTCGCCAGTGACAGGTTGGAAACACCAGCCCGTAAGCAAGACTAAAATCAGTAAAATGGAGTGCACCCCCATCGTAAACATTCAGTAACTCACTCTGCCTGGTTGCTGACTTTATTGTATTTAAAGGTTTGCCACGAAACAGACTGAAGCATTATCCATAGCAACTTCCAGTAAAATGAACAGTAGAATCAGTTTTAATTGCCAGTCCAACTCCAGCATTGGCCATCATTGCCTTCAGATGAGATCTAGACTTCACTGAAAGTTAGACTTAGGTTTAGGGAACAACTGATGAAGAGCTGAAATAAAGTCCAATTGATACTGATGAAACTTTAACCCTTCAGTCTCTGTTCATGTCACAGCCAGACTCAAGCTGATGGCACACTGCTACCACTTCAACATGCACTGGGTTGGTAAAGAAATCACTGAAAATCTTGTTAAGTTAAGGAAACTAGATGTTGATCAGTAATAGCAGTCTTGATAGTCGTGTTACATTAATTCAGTGATGAAATCTTGAAATCCTGCAACTGCCAATGTCACAGCCAAGTCAGGAAGGGTTCACACGTTTTGCTCATATCTGTTGAAGAGCAGAAACAAAGTCCAGATGAAGTACAACCCTACTCTTTAGCTCCAGTGGGACCAATTTGTTATGAATTCAGGGTTAAATTAGAAGCATGACTGAGTGAGTTGAGGTATGAGGACCATTCACTGGAAATGAGATGAGAGGTGAGATTACAGTAGCAGTAAAAACTCAAACTCCTGAAAAATAGTGAATCTTGCAGTGTCAATGACATTTAGAAAAGGTTAAAAAAAACCAACAACTAAAAACACAGATGCAAGAAAGTTAATGAACATGAACACTGCCATGAAAACTATTTCTGTTGGTTGAGTCAGTGTCTGAGATTTGAAAGACTGCTGAGGAACAGAAATCTTGTAAATTACATCCAATAATGTTCAGTGCTGTCACTGGAAATATAGACAGAGTAAGTGTTGTGGCTGTTAAGATGGGGGATGGGTGTGTAGCTCATCAAATTTTTATGCGATAGACAGACAGAATTCAGGTCCTGTTACAAACCTGCAATTAATATTTATCCTTTTATTAACCATTGCCAAATGCTTTAGTTGCACTACCATGACCATACTGTAATCAGAATGTATTTGTCATAAAGACAATCTTTCCCTAAACCTGCATTTACTGATTGAATGATTTGGCCACTTGAGGGCAGCAGAAACAATTTGTGAGCACAACATATCATCAATTTATAAATGGATATATTGAACTTATTATCAAACAGTTGCTTATTTCCACATCCAACAGTTACTGGTGTGTTTCTGTCCACCTGCTGAATGTAAAGTCCAATATTCTCTCTCTTTTAGCTCTGTTTTTACTCTCCACCAACTCCTGAGGGAAATATCTAAATGCTCCACTATGTTCAGCAGCTAGTCTACAGATAACTGTGTCTGCTTGCTGTTTGGTGCTGAGCAGGAAGTGAACAGTGGCTTTTTTTAACAGCTTTGTCTCTGAAAACAATGGTATGAGAGTGTTAAGTCAATTTGCAGCTGGACAGATAAACAATGACCTGAAACTTACTATAAAGCTCCATAAAGCTGAGAGGAGAGTCAGTCACTGATAATCCTCTGCAGGTTCATCACTACGACACATTATACACTGACTGGCTTTTTCTTCTCCTTAAAAGCACCTTGAAGAGAGCTTTTAAACCAATGTATTATCACATGAGCCCCTCTGACTGTAAACCTAATGAGGAATAAATGTTGCAGTGGGTGCCTATCTTCAGGAAGTTTTAAAATCTTTGCAAGGTGATTTTTTTTTAGAAATGAACTGAAACCAGTCAAACTAAACAATGATTTTGATGATAAACTCTGGAAGAGTGCAGGAAAAGCTCTAGCAATGTAACCAATATGAGCTAAAACATTAAAAACTACTGATGTGGTCCTTTAGTTCAAGGTATTACACACACACTCACACACCCTCTCTCTCTCTATGAACAATGTTTCCTACCTGTTGGCCTGTGTGTCTCAGCGCTGAATACACCTCAATGGAAAAGTATCAGGACAGCGAGGAGAGTGTGTGCATGAGTGTGTGTGTATGACATCTTATCCAGATAATCCTCTAAAGGGATTGGCAGCCATTGGCCTGGAAGGTAATAGATTACATATAATGAGATTAATGCGACTACAATTTACAGAAACAGACACAACACATCAAATTTGAGTGATGGAGTAAATAAAAATGTGAATTTAACAAATGTTACTAAGAGAAATCTCTCAGTTGAAGCACTGATCTGTTGATTTCATGTTAGATAGAGATCTGGACTTCATAGTTTGACACCATTTGTCCAACTCAGTTTCCTGACTTTCCATGCTTTGTCTGTCTGCAGTCTGGTGCTGGGCAGGTAGTATACATTGAGTTCATTGGGTTCATCAGAGCTTGATTGTTGGAAACAAATGCTGCTACTGCTGGAAACCAGTCTGATAAGAGTAAACAGCTGGAAAATCATCAAAAATGCAGAATTGGGGATCAGGTGAAACTTTTCACATTGCACTCAGTAGATCTATTGTTTATGTCTACATGAGCATTTTCATCAGTACAGCTTTAAAAATAGCTCAATAAATAGAGAAAGGGTCATGTGTTAACAGCAATAGGTCATATATGAGCTTATAATCAATCCAGCACCTATGCACATATGCTATGCTCTAGACATACAGGCACTCAATAAAATGGTAAATATAATCAAAACAAACTAACAATTGACAAAAATTATCAACAGGTAGAATAAAGCATGTAGGGAATGGATGAATGGGTGTGTGGATGTTATCTGATGAAACAAAGTAAAACAACCAAAGAAACAATACAGCAATGTGTCAGGGACTAGTGAGAGAGAGAGTGGACTACTGCAGCGTCTCTGGCTTTTATACATAGAGCACACTGAGCTCAGGTGTGTCCCATCCTGCTGATCAGTTTTACAGCTGATCAGGAACCAGCCCTGCAGACAGACCGATTACACTCAGTAAAATGTCTTGTTGGTGCCACTGAAGGAAGCAGTTTTCGGACTATTAAAATCAAATGCAGAAGTACAGCTTTTGGCTTCAATTAATCAATTAATCTTTATTTATATAGTGCCAAATCATAACAAAAGTAACCTCAAGGCACTTTACACATAGAGCAGGTCTAGACTGTACTCTTTTATTCAATTTAAGGAGACCCAACATTCCCACACGAGCAACACTTGGTGACAATAGAAGGAAAATAGAAGAGAAAAAGCAGTAAAAATAAAGGGGGAAAAAAACACTGTTCACTTCCTGCTCAGCACCAAACAGCAAACACACAGTTATCTGTAGACTAGCTGCTGAACATAATGGAGCATTTAGATATTTCCCTCAGGAGCTGGTGGAGAGTAAAAACAGAGCTAAAAGAGAGAATATTTGGAGTTTACATTCAGCAGGTTGAACAGAAACACAATGAACTAATGAATGATAATGTTGATCAGTAACTGCTGGATGTGGAAATAACCAACTGTCTACTAATAAAATCAATATATCAACTTAACAGTCAGTGTTTTGTTCACAACTTGTTTCTTATTTCTGATTTTTTTCAGTTGAGATAAAAGTACAGCACAGGAAGACAGGTTGAAGAGTTGGCAAATAAAGTGCCTCCCATTACCTCTTCATATTGTTCCTGAACAGACAAGATAGAGAGGAAAATGTATTTGTGTGTCTGTAATGGACTGAATGGAGGTTCAAGGCCGTGTGAGCCCTCTAATGGGTTTACATGTATCACCCCCCCCACCCCTCCTACCCCCCTAAGCTGCACTGTTTGTTCCATTAGAAAAACAGAGGAAAAAAAAAAGATCACGGCCGACTGACATGAAGCACTGCACTTTTCTCATAAGCCAAAGACTTTTTCTCATAGCTATAATCATACATTAAAAGCATCGATTTGATCATCGTGATTTCTTTCAACACCAAAGCAGCACAGTTGTTTTAATGAACATGATCATCATCTGACAAACACTTTTATAATTTCGAACATGGACCCTTAAAAAATAATCTCCTGTTGTTAAATCACCGAGCTTTTCATCCTCATCAACCTTTTCCCCGGTGCACCGTTAAACATATCAAACCCCCTCCAGGTTCATCATCAGTCACACTGAGGGCTCAGACAATGGGAAAACGTTGCAGCGGGTGAGTTTGTGTGTAACTGTAGACTCTGACTCATAGGTTTGAACCCCTTCTTTCCTCCCCTCTGACAACATGTCACTTCAGTGTTAATCTGCCTAATATGTCGCCTGACATTTAATAGTCAGCTGCAAGGTGGTAACCCTTTGGTAACGTCAAGTCAAAATGTCTGTGGTGAAAAAGGTCTATGAAGTCTGTTTCTAGGTGTTGGGGAGTACTAATGCATTTTATATATTGTGTGGCTTTGGACTCCTGAGAAAGATCTGCTTTTTAAGTTATAGGAGGCTTTTATTGGAGAGTGATGTTGTTGATGATGACGATGATGTTGAAGATGATGACGATGATGTGTGCTTGTGTGAGTATGTGTGTGTGTGAGTGGAAGAAGGGGATGATATGTCATTGATTGTCCGTGTCCATGCATCAGTTTGTGCGTGTGTGTGTGTGTGTGTGTGTGTGTGTGTGTGTGTGTGTGTGTGTGTGTGTGTGTGTGTGTGTGTGTGTGTGTGTGTGTGTGCGTGTGTGCGTGTCCTTGGTTGACAGGATATAAAATCGGCAGGTCAGTCGTCAGTCAGAGGAACAAAAGTTGAGGGGAACCACAGAGATCTCGGTCCAACAGCTGAAAAACAAGAAAACTGCAGAGAAAAAGAGACATCGGAAAGAGAGGTGAGTATATCATCATTTTTAAAGTCTGGTTTTAAAATGACAAATAAATACTAAATAAATATCACAAAACATTTAATTGTCTATCTTGTGTTAAGAGTTATGGATTGTAAATTAAATGTTTATTATTTTATTGAAAAAAGACATTATTATAAAATAAGTAATACAATAGAAGGAACAAGAATAGGAAATAATACCTTACAAAGATGAAGAATTGTACATTAAAACAATACAACAAAGTAATAAAATACAATAATATAATGTATCATAAAAGCCAGAATTATGGGTTTAAAAAATGGCAAATAAAAAGAATAAATTAAATGAAATTAAACCATTAAAACAGACTTCAGAGAATAATTTAAGATGCACAGTTTATTAAAACAATGAAGTTGAATGAAGGGTCAGTAAAATGACTTTTATTAAAAAATGTTGGCATGTTTCTGAGATGTTATGGAAAAATAATTATACATTTAATACTGCTACTACTTTTACTACTACTAATAATAATAGTAATATTTTTTATTTAGCATCCTTCACATAAGAAATGTAGCTTTACTGTTATAAAATTGGAAATAGACAATTGAAACAGCATTTATATTATTGAAATACAAAGTACGAGATAATAAATAAAACATTAAGAAAAAATAGTAACAAACCACACTAGTCAAAGTCCTGCATCCATCCATTTTTTTAAAACTAAATACACCAAAGTGACATTTACTTGAAGTAGTAGAATTAGTATTATATTATATTACTGTTTTCGTGATCGAATGTGCCAATTGATCACCATGTGACAAATATCTCCTGTTACTCTGTCTCATTATTGTACTGTATATGCATAAATTACTTTAAATATACACATTTTTTATAGTTTTATAGTGACTTAAGCCTGTTTATTTATAACACTGTAAAAGTTTGAGACGTGCTTTGTGAAATATGCTGTTAAAATATATTACTTTTATGATTATTATTATTAGTATAATATTCAAAACCATTATTAGGCTTTGGAAATGTAAATTAGTCTGGATTAGTCCAATAAAGCCGAGCACCTCATGTATGTGTCGCTGTCTCTGATTGGCTGTCAGGAGAATGTGTGCTGTGTGGTTATTGGTGGCTGTGGTGATGGCGGGCGTGGCCAGAGGAGCTGTCGGCCAGTGCTGGGAGCATCGGAGCTGTCAGGAGCTCAACTCTGAGAGCAGCATGATGGTAACACACACACACACACACACACACACACACACACACACACACACACACACACACACACATTATTGTTATAAATGACCTTCTCTTTCCTCTCCTGCAGGAGTGTATCCAGCTCTGCCGCTCTGACCTCAGCGATGACACCCCCACCGCCCCGGTTGACGCCTACCTCCAACCTCCTCCTCCCTCACACCCAAATTCTCTGCCTGCCCTCTCTCTCTTACCTTTCTCCTCGTCCTTCACCTCCCCTCAGGCCAAGCGCTCCTACTCCATGGAGCATTTCCGATGGGGGAAGCCTGTAGTGCAAAAGCGTCGCCCAATCAAGGTCTACACCTCCAATGGCATGGAGGAGGAGTCAGCCAAGGCTTTTCCTGGAGAGATGAGGAGGCGAGAGCTTGCCAATGAGATGATAGCATCCGAGGAGGAGGAGAAGGCACAGGAGGTGGCAGAGGAGGAGCAGGAGCATCTTCCAGACGGCGTCCACCAGAAGAAAGACGGCACGTACAAGATGAAGCACTTTCGCTGGAGCGATCCGCCGGCCAGCAAACGCTACGGAGGCTTCATGAAGAGCTGGGACGAGCACAGTCAGAGGCCGCTGGTCACGCTCTTCAAAAATGTGATCAACAAAGATGGAGAGCAGCAGAAGAGAGGGCAGTGAAGAACGAGAAGCGAGATGAGAGATAGATGAGCAGACAGAGACACTTTTACCAACCAAATCATTATCTGACTGGCCAACAAATCCTTCAAATTAAATGACAGAATATGTTGTTAGTCACTTCCCTCTAAACGACCCAAGTGTTTCCTGATCTGACTCCCTTATCGGCATGCAGGCTTAATTAATTGTATATATATATATTTGTTTTGCCAATTACATTCAATGGGAATCAATATTGCTGTCCAGATTATGTTCATTGTTTGTTCTAGAGTAGGAAGTGCTAGATGTCTGTAGTCGTAGGGAAATGGTAGGGACTTGATGCCAGAGACTGAAGTCCTGTGGGTGGATCGATATAAGCAACAACAGTACATTTTGTTTAGATTAGTTCTGTTCAAGCAAAACCAAAAAACTGCAATCTTTCTGTGGTTTGAGTTGAACTTTAATAAAGTAAACTTGTCTCACTGTCATTGCAATGTTCTCAGTGTTAAACCATTAGACCACCATCTTACCCTAACCTTAGAGCAAGCACTGTGTGCCCAATGGTAACCATTTAAAAATGTTCACAATGCTTTTGTTGCTGTGGGTGAATTTTAGTGCAAGTGAAAAACAAACTACATGATGTCTTTAAACATTTTGCTGGTATGTTCAAGGCTAAACATTTGCCAATTCCTCATTGCGTTGACTAAAATCGTACTCCAGGTGGCACCATGCTTCCTTCAAAATGTATTTCCTGTTGCAAATTAATTGTATATAAATATTATTTGTGAGACTAGGATGGGACAGGACAACATTGTTTGTCAGAACCTTTCCAAAGCTTGGTCGCCTTTATGGGAGACTATCCTCTCATGAATAATCAGTCGTCAATGCAAGTACGCCTATAGGTTCCAGTGACATCCCCCTCTAGTGGCCACATTGGTTATTATGTAAATGTAAACAAATTAGTGAAATGTTTGTGTGTGACATGAAAACAGTAATTTGCAAGCAAAAGACACAGGACATGTTTGTAAATATCTATCTATCTATCTATCTATCTATCTATCTATCTGACCATTTAAGATCAAAACACGATCAGAGTTTAAAAGTTGGAGAGGATGTGTAGCATTATTTTATATAAGTATTTATATTATCCTTTTTAACCTAATATATAGATAATGTACAATACAGTTTATCTGACTTATGTCCTGCCTGAGTGTCCTTGAGCTGCTCTATGTGAATCACTTTGGATAGCAGAATGAGGAAGAAGGCCTATATCAGTGACTTGAAGAGCTGTGCAGTACCACAATCTGTCCACAAGAGGGTAGTACAAATAATGGGAAAATGCAAGCAGCAACTACTATGACTTGAGACCGATGTGGAAGCACATTAAAGTCCACTTATCACCACTTCTCTCCAATTGAAAATCACATCTCACCAAAGCAGCACTCAGGACTAGTTAAGTCTAGTTACCCATCAGGTAAATACTGAATACAGCCATCCACTGAACAGAAACAACTGATTGGATGAAAAATCTTTATTGTTTCAATATACCATGAATTTCAGCATATCAATGCAAGCATAAAAATGTTTTCTTGAAGGAAGAAACATCATTACTGCAACATTTAAAGAGACAGAGGGAGAAAAAAGCAGAGTAGCAGATATCAGAGTGAGAGCAGTAGCAGAGTAAAACCAGAAGTAGAGTCCCAGTGAGTCAGGTCAGAACTGGGAACACTGGTCTCTCCTCAGTGTCTCTGAGAGTGGAGTCTGGGAGCCCTGGATGGCCTCACAGGTCACAGAGCCCACCTTCCTCCACTGGTCTGCAGGGAGCCTCAGGGTGCTGCTCCAGCTGTAGTGGCCGTCCTTCTGCAGCACCCCGGGGCTCCTGCTCTGCTCCCAGGTGCTGCTGCAGCTGCTGCTGCTGCTGCCGTCCACCTTCCAGGCCAGACTCCAGTCTGAGGGGAAGCCCTTGTTGGCCAGACACGTGAGCGTGGCCTTCCCCTGCTGCAGCTCCTGGCTGGAGGGGGGCAGCACCGTCAGGGTGGGGGCGACTCGACCCACTGGAGGAGGAGACAGAGAGACAACATGAAGAAAGTTCATACAAAGAGAAAATAAACTCCACCCTGTTGGTTGCAGCAGAGGAGGCTCCTGGTTCTGTTGCTCTTTCTCAGATTGGATCAAACTGGTCTTGGCTGTTTCACTTCCCTCTCTGAGCTCAGTAACCATGGCAACAGACAGGTTTCAGTACTAAAGATAAAAAGCTGAAAGCACTCACTCTTACTCAATTGTGTAATTATCAACAACCAAACTAAAATAATACATTTTGATCATTAAAATCATTCATTAGCAAGAGTGTAAAAGTTTTGTTGTTTTATCATCAAGTTTTTGTAGTGAAGCCAAACGTTAGTACAAGATTACTGTCCTCATGTAAGCAGGTATCACTTCTGAATAACAAAGTTTCATTACTGTAAATATAAAGATGAACATTTTAAACAACTTTTTTTTAAATGTCTAAATAACTTCTACTAATCCAGGATATGATTCATATCTTACAGTGGTGTTAAATTCACTGTCAGTTCTAAATTTAATTTGTCATTAGTGTGAGAGTAAGACTGAACAAAACACACTTTTACAAAAACTACAATTCCTCATTAAAGAGATTGAAAGATTCTTTAATTCATTTTAATTCATTCATTTAATTAATTTTTAATGTATTACTTTTTGAAAACTTAAACATTTTCTCTGACAGAACAGTATGCGTAACTCTTTTACAGAAGATTATCTTCTATCAAAACATTTTTTAAACATTAAAAGATATTTTTTACAACAATAGAAATTCATAAACTGTCAACATTTTTATTAAACGTTTTAATATTTTTGAACAGATTTGAGGAGGGTAGAAAAATAAGTCTTCAATTATAACTTCAACATTTTTGAAATATGAATTGTTAAATACTGTATATGCTACATTTGTTGAATTAAAATAAGATTATTATATTGATTGAGTTGAAAATGTACTTACAGTTAACTTCCAGTCTGGTTCCTCCACCAAAAGTCCACCACAGTGATACAAACTCATTGAGTCGTCGTACAAAAACCTCTCACTGTAGAGAGACACGGCTCTCTGACTTTGACACAAACAAAGTCTTGAAAAAACTGTTCCTGCTTAAAAGAATATTATTTTTCATTTCATATGATTTCTTATTAAATAGTGCCACATTTTCTTTAACAGTTAATCATGTTTATATTGATTAATATATTGATTAATTTGTCTGAAAGTAAAATTGATTGTTTTAAGATTAAATTAAATCAGTCTTTAAACCAAATTTGCGTAAAATGATCAGTGACACATTATGAATCAAGTTGATTGATCGATTGATTAAACAGCATCATCAGAGTAATCCAAGTCCCTGTTGGAGTCAGTCAGAGCATTTCCATAGAGAGTCACTTTGCATCAGCAGCACCATGCTCCAGTGCTCTGGGAGAGTTTATAGTCCTGAGAGTTGAACACTGGATGACTGACAGCTGTCCTTCATGACAACAGAAGCCACAGAAATCCTCCTCATCAAAAACATGACTTTGATCTCCGTCCTCATCTGGACTCTCCTCTGCTGCTGCTTCACAGGTAAAGTCCAGAGAATCAAACTCCTCTCCTCTATGAACATCCGTCCCTCTGAAATGAAGCCCACAAAACCATGATGCTGCTTTATGTTTTTGTCTCTGTATCCTCAGAGTCCAGAGGCCAGATCACAGTGACTCAGCCTGCAGCAGTGAGATCTGATCTGAGAGGATCTGTCACTATCAAATGTATAACTAGTGAAGCGGTAGGTGTTTATACCGACATAAAAAAAGAGGCTTTATCCTGGTACCAACAGAAAGACGGAGAAGCTCCTAAAGCACTTATTTCCCGTGCTGACCAGCGACTATCTGGGATTTCAGAACGTTTTTCAGGCAGTGGATCAAAAACTGACTTCACTCTGACCATCAGTGGAGTTCAGGCTGAAGATGCAGCAGTTTATTACTGTCTGAGTGATCATAACATCAACAGTAAGAATGTGTTTACACAGTGAAAAAGCGTCGTACAAAAACCTCCCTCAGTCAGACTGAACAGAAACTGAACTGACTGCTGCAGCTGGAAGCTACTGCAGAGACTGATACAGTTCACTGAACACACACACACACACACACACACACACACACACACACACACACACACACACCTCTGAACTTCACTACATTGTTCTAATAGTCCAACTCTACAAATTAAGACTTTCTCTGAAATGAAGTCAGTCTGACCGCTGACAGGTGAAGCCCTGATCCACCTGTCCACATTCAGGTTGCATTGTGGGTAATGTAGGCACATAGTTTTGTTGAGGAATTCTTAAACGTATCATTGTGAGTCTGACCATGTTAAATCTGTGGTGAACGCTTTTAAATTTCACTTTAAACTGTGAAAAACGACATAATTACAGCAGTAAAATGTTGGAAAGCGAACTTGTACATCCAGTTTGTTGTTGATACTTATGCGTGTGTTGTGTACATAATTTCCTAAATGTCGAAGGAAGAAAGGGAGATGGGATTGTTGCTAGTCAATGCCCAAAGAGAAGCATTAAAGGATGGCAGTGTTAGTGCTTAAGAGGCATTGAGAAGTTTAGACAGAGTTTATCTACGTAACAGAGATGTGTGTGCTAAACTATTTTGTACTTTTTTCATTTTTAGGAAGGAAACTCTCAAATCTGACTTAAAAACATATCTTTTCATTGAACATTTCTCTTCCTCTGCTTAGTTTTTAAATTAAAATTTTATTTTTTCAGTTTCTGTATGTAAAGCGTCCTTGAGTCAGTGTTGATCAGTGGCTGTCCAGACCTTTCAGAGCCACTGACACAACTGATTTTGACTTTGAATATTTAGAAGAAGCAGATCACGTTCATGTCACTTTAGAAATCTGTAATATGAACTGAAACACGCTCAAGTCTGGCAGATGTGTCAGTTTTAACTGAAAATCAGCTGATCAGACAGTCAAACCTCTCAGTTGACAAATCAGCTGATTGTGACTGAGGACATTGGACTTGTTTAATTTTCAGCATACTGGTATATAGACAAACAGCAGACAGATGTGAAAGACACCATGTGTTACCCGACTACCTGGTATGTCCATTTATATTGAGGAGAGATCAGTTTTTATACATTTAATGGAAACACTGCTATCATTGAGAGATTAATATGATCATTATAATAATAATAAAGCTGCAAATATCATTGATTTGATGAACACGTCTTTATTTTTTGGAAATATTGAAACTAACAAGCAAGAAACATCATTATTGCAACATTTAAAGAGACAGAGGGAGAAAAAAGCAGAGTAGCAGAGATCAGAGTGAGAGCAGTAGCAGAGTAAAACCAGTAGCAGAGTCCCAGTGAGTCAGGTCAGGACTGGGAACACTGGTCTCTCCTCAGTGTCTCTGAGAGTGGAGTCTGGGAGCCCTGGGTGGCCTCACAGGTCACAGAGCCCACCATCCTCCACTGGTCTGCAGTGAGCCTCAGGGTGCTGCTCCAGCTGTAGTGGCCGTCCCTCTGCAGCACCCCGGGGCTCCTGCTCTGCTCCCAGCAACTGCTGCTGCCGTCCACCTTCCAGGCCAGACTCCAGTCTGAGGGGAAGCCCTTGTTGGCCAGACACGTGAGCGTGGCCTTCCCCTGCTGTAGCTCCTGGCTGGAGGGGGGCAGCACCGTCAGGGTGGGGGCGACTCGACCCACTGGAGGAGGAGACAGAGAGACAACATGAAGAAAGTTCATACAAAGAGAAAATAAACTCCACCCTGTTGGTTGCAGCAAAGGAGGCTGCTGGTTCTGTTGCTCTTTCTCAGATTGGACCAAACTGGTCTTCAGTGTTTCACTTCTGCCTCTGAGCTCAGTAACCATGGCAACAGACAGGCATCACTGATGAACCATGGCAACAGACAGGTTTCAGTACTAAAGATAAAAAGCTGAAAGCACTCACTCTTACTCAATTTTGTAATTATCAACAACCAAACTAAATAAATCAAAATAAATTTTGATCATTAAAATCATTCATTAGGAAGAGTGTAAAAGTTTTTGCAGTGAAGCCAAACTTTAGTACAAGATTACTGTCCTCATGTAAGCAGGTATCACTACTGAATAACAAAGTTTCATTACTGTAAATATAAAGATGAACATTTTAAACAACTTTTTTTAAATGTCTAAATAACTTCTACTGATCCAGGATATGATTCATATCTTACAGTGGTGTTAAATTCACTGTCAGTTCTAAATTTAATTTGTCATTAGTGTGAGAGTAAGACTGAACAAAACACGCTTTTACAAAAACTACAATTCCTCATTAAAGAGATTGAAAGATTCTTTAATTAATTCTAATTAATTCATTATATTAATTTTTAATTCATTACTTTTGGAAAATTTTTAAAAGATTTTCTCTGACAGAATAGTATGCGTAGATCTTTTACAGAAGATTATCTTCTATCAAAACACTGTTTTAAACATTAAAAGATTTTTTTTACAACAACAAAAATTCATAAACTGTAAACATTTTTATTAAACATTTTAATATTTTTGAACAGATTTGAGGAGGGTAGAAAAATAAGTCTTCAATTATAACTTCACCATTTTTAATATATGAATTGTTAAATACTGTATATGCTACATTTGTTAAATTAAAATAAGATTATTATATTGATCAAGTTGAAAATTTACTTACAGTTAACTTCCAGTCTGGTTCCTCCACCGAACGTGTACCACAGTGATACAAACTCATTGAGTCGTCGTACAAAAACCTCTCACTGTAGAGAGACACGGCTCTCTGACTTTGACACAAACAAAGTCTTGAAAAAACTGTCCCTGCTTAAAGTAATATTTATTTCATATGATATCTAATTAAATAGTGCCACATTTTCAGTTAATCACATTTTCTAATATATTGATTAATTTGTCTGAAAGTAAAATTGATTCTTTTAACATTAAATTAAATCAGACAGAAGATGTACTGAAAGAAAATTCTTCTGCAGTCTTTAAACCAAATTTGCGTAAAATAATCAGTGACACATTATGAATCAATACTGTGATAAATTGATTGATCCATTGATTAAACAGCATCATCCGAGTAATCCAAGTCCCTGTTGGAGTCAGTCAGAGAATTTCCATAGAGAGCCACTTTGCATCAGCAGCACCATGCTCCAGTGCTCTGGGAGAGTTTATAGTCCTGAAAGTTGAACACTGGATGACTAACAGCTGTCCTTCATGACAACAGAAGCGATAGAAATCCTCCTAATCAAAAACATGACTTTGATCTCCGTCCTCATCTGGACTCTCCTCTGCTGCTGCTTCACAGGTAAAGTCCAGAGAATCAAACTCCTCTCCTCTATGAACATCTGTCCCTCTGAAATGAAGCCCACAAACCCATGATGCTGCTTTATGTTTTTGTCTCTGTATCCTCAGAGTCCAGAGGCCAGATCACAGTGACTCAGCCTGCAGCAGTGAGATCTGATCTGAGAGGATCTGCAACCATCAGCTGTAGGACCAGTCAGAATGTGGGTACAGGATCAAAGAGTGGTAAAGAACTATTCGCCTGGTACCAACAGAGAGATGGAGAAGTTCCTAAGCTTCTCATAAAATACATTAAAGAGCGAGAATCAGGGATTCCAGATCGTTTTTCAGGCAGTGGTTCAAAAACTGACTTCACTCTGACCATCAGTGGAGTTCAGGCTGAAGATGCAGCAGTTTATTACTGTCAGAGTGAACATGTTATCAACAGTCAGAATGTGTTCACACAGTGAAAAAGCGTCGTACAAAAACCTCCCTCAGTCAGACTGAACAGAAACTGAACTGACTGCTGCAGCTGGAAGCTACTGCAGAGACTGATACAGTTCATTTAACACACACAGACACACACACACAGACACACACACACACACACACACACACACACACACACACACACACACACACAGATGATTCATAACGTTCATAGTGTTTCTGTAAGTTTTCCTCCCACCTCAACAACCTGATAATAACAGATATGACCCTATAACTTATTATAGATAATAATCACATTATTTTTCACAACTGTTATCAGTGGTACATACACAGTCACAACTTTCAGAGTTGAGTGAGAGTTGTTTTTTTTCTGCTGATCAACACATTTATCACCACTGAACCATCAAAACAGACAGACTGCACTCACAAAATGAATCTGACTAATACACCGTGATGTTAAACCAGTGATATTATGGCATTAACTGGTTACATGAGGACGTGACATCTCAGTATATTGTCATGGTTGGTTTGCTGTCCAACAGATGCCCTCAGACTTTTTTGAGAAGAAGACTGTGTGGGAGAGGACTTATTTTGAGTTGGACTTTTTAGAAAGACTGAAGTATAACTTTAGCTGCCTCATTAGTTGGGCTGTTCTCTGTCTTCCTGTTGTTTCTTTCGTCTGCCTTCTAGTCTGTCTGTGTGTGTTGTGAGTATGTCTGACTCTGTTCAGCTTTTCCCTCCACACTTTCCCTGCACACCTGCCCTGCATCATGTTTATCAGCTCTGCTCTGCTCCCAGTGTCTTTCCCAGCCAATCACTCCCAGCATGCACTTGTGTCACCTGTTCCCCATTCCCTCATTAGTTCAGACAACATTCAGTATTGTGTTTTATCAAGTCCGCTAGTTTTGTTTCTTACGTATGATTCAAAGAATAAAGACCTTTTTATTCAGTCCTGTTTTTGGTCTGCATTTATGACCACCTGCTCTACTATTCATGACACAGATCCATTATTCTGAGTGGAAGATTGATTTAAACACATGAAATGTTTCCTGTTAATACACTCAGTGATAAATGCTTAGCAGATTTCTTCAAATGAAATTATATAATTATATTAAAATTAGCAAATATTTTTTTGTTCAGTCTCGAAACAGAACTTGTCAAAATATTGACTTAAATAACCAGCTGCACTTTGTAAGAAGAGAATAAATAAGAATAGAAACTGTCTCAAATGTCTTTCATTAAAGAGTTAGTTGTTATTGTTAACATCCAGTCTGGTTCCTCCATCAAAAGTCCACCAGTCATACAAACTGAGTGATAGTTATAAAACTTCTCACTGTAGAGAAACATGGTTCTCTGACTTTGAACACAACAGCCTACAAAATATGTTCGAACTGAAAATTTGTCTGCAATCATCAAACCAAATCTACATAAAATGGCCACTAAATCATAATTAATCAATACTCTGATGAATTGATTTATCCCTTGAGAAACATCATCAGAGTACTGAGAGTCAGTCAGAGCATTTCCATAGAGAGCCACTTTGCATCAGCAGCACCATGCTCCAGTGCTCTGGGAGAGTTTATAGTCCTGAGAGTTGAACACTGGATGACTGACGGCTGTCCTTCATGACAACAGAAGCCACAGAAATCCTCCTCATCAAAAACATGACTTTGATCTCCGTCCTCATCTGGACTCTCCTCTGCTGCTGCTTCACAGGTAAAGTCCAGAGAATCAAACTCCTCTCCTCTATGAACATCCGTCCCTCTGAAATGAAGCTCACAAAACCATGATGCTGCTTTATGTATTTGTCTCTGTATCCTCAGAGTCCAGAGGCCAGATCACAGTGACTCAGCCTGCAGCAGTGAGATCTACTCTGAGAGGATCTGCAACCATCAGCTGTAGGTACAGTCAGGCTGTTAATAAAGGGGCCTACTATGACCAAAACTGGTACCAACAGAGAGATGGAAAAATAATTAAACTGCTCATTTATTGGACTGATCACCGAGCATCAGGGATTCCAGGTCGTTTTTCAGGTAGTGGATCAAACTCTGACTACACTCTGACCATCAGTGGAGTTCAGGCTGAAGATGCAGCAGTTTATTACTGTGAGGGCCGACACTTAATCAACAGTCAGTTTGAGTACACACAGTGAAAAAGCGTCGTACAAAAACCTCCCTCAGTCAGACTGAACAGAAACTGAACTGACTGCTGCAGCTGGAAGCTACTGCAGAGACTGATACAGTTCACTGAACACACACACACACACCTCTGAACTTCAGTTTATTGTTCAAAGACACTTAAATAGTCCAACTCTACAAATTAAGACTTTCTTTGAAATGAAGTCAGTCTGATCGCTGACAGATGAAGTCCTGATCCACCTGTCCACATTCAGGTTGCATTGTGGGTAATGTAGGCACATAGTTTTGTTGAGGAAGAAGAATATGAGGAATTCTTAAATTCCCCATTGTGAGTCTAACAATGTTAAATCTGTGGTGAACGCTTTTAAATTTCACTTTAAATTGTGAAAAACGACATAATTACAGCAGTAAAATGTTGGAAAGCGAACTTGTACATCCAGTTTGTTTTTGATACTTATGCGTGTGTTGTGCACATTATTTCTTAAATGTCAAAGGAAGAAAGGGAGATGAGATTGTTGCTCGTTAATTCCCAAAGAGAAGCATCAAAGGACGGGAGTGTTAGTACTAAAGAGGCATTGAGAAGTCTAGACAGAGTTTATCCACGTAACAGAGATGTGTGTGCTAAACTACTTCTACTTCTACTTTTTTCATTTTTAAGAAGAAAACATTTTCAGTCTCTAAAAATTTCCAAAAGAAGGACGTGTTAACTGCTCTTACATGAAAAATACAGTCATATAAAAGTCAGGATTTATTAATGAGATATCTGATTAATAATTATCAATGTAACTTCTTTGAGGTGTTTTAGTTGCACTGTTTATAAACCAAATGTTTTGCTTTTTAATGTGTTTGCTGATTATTCAAACTGGAGGTTTGCAGCAGTGAAAATGATCAAATCCATCAAATAACTTTATTGCACTGCCACCAAGACAGATTCATTTTGTAGCTGTTAGTGGAAATGTAAATATTTTTTGTGCTTTCAGCTCTAAATTGAAACAGTTTTTTGGAGAGTTGTACTTCCATGTTTCTTGTATGTTACCTCATAGTGTCTCTATCTATCTATCTATCTATCTATCTATCTATCTATCTATCTATCTATCTATCTATCTATCTATCTATCTATCTATCTAATCATTTAAAGGCAAATCACGATCAGAGTTTAATGGTGAACGTGTCAAAAAGTTGGAGAGGATGTGTAGCATTATTTTGTATAAGTATCTATATTATCCTTTTTAATCTAATATATAGATAGTGTACAATACAGTTTATCTGACTTATGTCCTGCCTGAGTGTCCTTGAGCTGCTCTATGTGAATCACTTCGGGTAGTAGCATGAGGAAAAAGGCCTATATCAGTGACTTGAAGAGCTGTGCAGTACCACAATCTGTCCACAAGAGGATAGTACAACATATGGGAAAATGCAAACAGCAACTACTATGACTTGAGACAGATGTGGAAGCACCTTAAAGTCCACTTATCACCACTTCTTTCCAATTCAAAACCACATCTCTCCAAAGCAGCTCTCAGGACTAGTTAAGTCTAGTTACCCATCAGGTAAATAATGAATACAGCCTTCCACCACTTCACACCTTATAAATGGACAGAATAGCTCATTTTAAACGTTTAAGCTCAATTGCTGTCTCACAGAGGTGCTAGCACTTTTTGTTATGGTTGATTGGCTGATGAATTTCTTTATATATTTTGGCTGTAATTACTGAGACAGATGTAAGGATAAACAAGGAGAATATGTCACACTTGTTTCACGAAAGGTGATATAAACCACTGGGCCATGTAACATATGTTTACATTACTTCTCTTATTACCAAAATTATGAAGTCTTACTGATGTTACAATGAGACAAAGTCAGTAAGATTAAATGATTTCATATAATACGATATATATGAACAGAAACAACAGATTGGATGAAAAATCTTTATTGTTTCAATATACCATGAATTTCAGCATATCAATGCAAGCATAACAATGTTTTCTTGAAGGAAGAAACATCATTACTGCAACATTTAAAGAGACATAGGGAGAAAAAAGCAGAGTAGCAGAGATCAGAGTGAGAGCAGTAGCAGAGTAAAACCAGTAGCAGAGTCCCAGTGAGTCAGGTCAGGACTGGGAACACTGGTCTCTCCTCAGTGTCTCTGAGAGTGGAGTCTGGGAGCCCTGGGTGGCCTCACAGGTCACAGAGCCCACCATCCTCCACTGGTCTGCAGTGAGCCTCAGGGTGCTGCTCCACCTGTAGTGGCCATCCTTCTGCAGCACCCCAGGGCTCCTGCTCTGCTCCCAGCAACTGCTGCTGCTGTCATCCACCTTCCAGGCCAGACTCCAGTCTGAGGGGAAGCCCTTGTTGGCCAGACACGTGAGCGTGGCCTTCCCCTGCTGCAGCTCCTGGCTGGAGGGGGGCAGCACCGTCAGGGTGGGGGCGACTCGACCCACTGGAGAAGGAGACAGAGAGACAACATGAAGAAAATTCATACAAAGAGAAAATAAACTCCACCCCGTTGGTTGCAGCAGAGGAGGCTGCTGGTTCTGTTGCTCTTCCTCACATTGGATCAAACTGGTCTTGGCTGTTTCACTTCCCTCTCTGAGCTCAGTAACCATGGCAACAGACAGGCATCACTGATGAACCATGGCAACAGACAGGTTTCAGTACTAAAGATAAAATCTGAAAGCTCTCACTCTTACTCAATTGTGTAATTATCAACAACCAAACTAAAATACATTTTGATCATTAAAATCATTCATTAGCAAAAGTGTAAAAGTTTTTGTAGTGAAGTCAAACGTTAGTACAAGATTACTGTCCTCATGTAAGCAGGTATCACTACTGAATAACAAAGTTTCATTACTGTAAATATAAAGATGAACATTTTAAACAACTTTTTTTAAAATGTCAAAATAACTTCTACTAATCCAGGATATGATTCATTTCTTACAGTGGTGTTAAATTCACTGTTAGATCTAAATTTAATTTGTCATTAGTGTGAGAGTAAGACTGAACAAAACACACTTTTACAAAAACTACAATTCCTCATTAAAGAGATAGAACCATTTCTTAATTAATTTTAATTACGCAATTTAATTAATTTGTAATGTATTACTTTTTGAAAACTTAAAAAAATAATTTCTCTGACAGAACAGTATGCGCAATTCTTTTACAGAAGATTATCTTCTATCAAAACACTGTTTTAAACATTAAAAGATATTTTTACAACAACAGAAATTCATAAACTGTCAACATTTTTATTAAACGTTTTAATATTTTTGAACAGATTTGAGGAGGGTAGAAAAATAAGTCTTCAATTATAACTTCACCATTTTTAGAATATGAATTGTTAAATTTTGTATATGCTACATTTGTTAAATTAAAATAAGATTATTATATTGATCGAGTTGAAAATGTACTTACAGTTAACTTCCAGTCTGGTTCCTCCACCGAACGTGTACCACAGTGATACAAACTCATTGAGTCGTCGTACAAAAACCTCTCACTGTAGAGAGACACGGCTCTCTGACTTTGACACAAACAAAGTCTACAAAAACAGTTCCTGCTTAAAAGAATATTATTATTATTTTTATTTCATATGATTTCTTATTAAATAGTGCCACATTTTCTTTAACGGTTACAGTACAATATTGATTAATACATTGATTAATTTGTCTGAAAGTAAAATTGATTGTTTTAAGATTAAATTAAATCAGACAGAAGATGTACTGAAAGAAAATTCTTCTGCAGTCTTTAAACCAAATTTACATAAAATGATCAGTGACACATCATGAATCAATACTGTGATAAGTTGATTGATCTATTGATTAAACAGCATCATCAGAGTAATCCAAGTCCCTGTTGGAGTCAGTCAGAGCATTTCCATAGAGAGCCACTTTGCATCAGCAGCACCATGCTCCAGTGCTCTGGGAGAGTTTATAGTCCTGAGAGTTGAACACTGGATGACTGACGGCTGTCCTTCATGACAACAGAAGCCACAGAAATCCTCCTCATCAAAAACATGACTTTGATCTCCGTCCTCATCTGGACTCTCCTCTGCTGCTGCTTCACAGGTAAAGTCCAGAGAATCAAACTCCTCTCCTCTATGAACATCCGTCCCTCTGAAATGAAGCCCACAAAACCATGATGCTGCTTTATGTTTTTGTCTCTGTATCCTTAGAGTCCAGAGGCCAGATCACAGTGACTCAGCCAGCAGCAGTGAGAGCTGATCTGAGAGGATCTGCAACCATCAGCTGTAGGTACAGTCAGGCTGTTAATAAAGGGGCCTACTATGACCAAAACTGGTATCAACAGAAAGATGGAAAAATAATTAAACGGCTCATTTATTGGACTGATCACCGAGCATCAGGGATTCCAGGTCGTTTTTCAGGCAGTGGATCAAACTCTGACTACACTCTGACCATCAGTGGAGTTCAGGCTGAAGATGCAGCAGTTTATTACTGTGAGGGCCGACACTTAATCAACAGTCAGTTTGAGTACACACAGTGAAAAAGCGTCGTACAAAAACCTCCCTCAGTCAGACTGAACAGAAACTGAACTGACTGCTGCAGCTGGAAGCTACTGCAGAGACTGATACAGTTCACTGAACACACACACACACACCTCTGAACTTCAGTTTATTGTTCAAAGACACTTAAATAGTCCAACTCTACAAATTAAGACTTTCTTTGAAATGAAGTCAGTCTGATCGCTGACAGATGAAGTCCTGATCCACCTGTCCACATTCAGGTTGCATTGTGGGTAATGTAGGCACATAGTTTTGTTGAGGAAGAAGAATATGAGGAATTCTTAAATTCCCCATTGTGAGTCTAACAATGTTAAATCTGTGGTGAACGCTTTTAAATTTCACTTTAAATTGTGAAAAACGACATAATTACAGCAGTAAAATGTTGGAAAGCGAACATATACATCCAGTTTGTTTTTGATACTTATGCGTGTGTTGTGTACATTATTTCTTAAATGTCAAAGGAAGGGAGATGGGATTGTTGCTAGTTAATGCCCAAAGAGAAGCATCAAAGGATGGCAGTGTTAGTGCTTAAGAGACATTGAGAAGTCTAGACAGAGTTTATCTACGTAACAGACATTTATGTGCCAAACTATTTTGTACTTTTTTCATTTTTAAGAAGGGAACACTCTCAAATCTGACTTAAAAACATATCTTTTCATTGAACATTTCTCTTTCTCTGCTTAGATTTTTTTAATTTAAATTTTATTTTTGCAGTTTCTGTATGTAAAGCGTCCTTGACTCAGTGTTGATCAGTGGCTGTCCAGACCTTTCAGAGCCACTGACACAACTGATTTTGACTTTGAATATTTAAAAGAAGCAGATCACGTTCATGTCACTTTAGAAATATGTAATATGAACTGGAACACGCTCAAGTCTAACAGATGTGTCAGTTTTTACCATTGAACTGAAAATCAGCTGATCAGACAGTCAAACCTCTCAGTTGACAAATCAGCTGATTGTGACTGAGGACATTGGACTTAATTTTCAGCATACTGGTATATAGACAAACAGCAGACAGATGTGAAGGACACCATGTGTTACCCGACTGCCTGGTATGTCCATTTATATTGAGGAGAGATCAGTTTTTATACATTTAATGGAAACACTGCTATCATTAAGAGAGATTAATATGATCATTATAATAATAATAATAAAGCTGCAAATATCATTGATTTGATGAACACGTCTTTATTTTCTTGAAACATTAAAATCAAAAAGTAAGAAACATCATTACTGCAACATTTAAAGAGACAGAGGGAGAAAAAAGCAGAGTAGTAGAGATCAGAGTGAGAGCAGTAGCAGAGTAAAACCAGTAGCAGAGTCCCAGTGAGTCAGGTCAGGACTGGGAACACTGGTCTCTCCTCAGTGTCTCTGAGAGTGGAGTCTGGGAGCCCTGGGTGGCCTCACAGGTCACAGAGCCCACCATCCTCCACTGGTCTGCAGTGAGCCTCAGGGTGCTGCTCCAGCTGTAGTGGCCGTCCCTCTGCAGCACCCCGGGGCTCCTGCTCTGCTCCCAGCAACTGCTGCTGCTGCCGTCCACCTTCCAGGCCAGACTCCAGTCTGAGGGGAAGCCCTTGTCGGCCAGACACATGAGCGTGGCCTTCCCCTGCTGCAGCTCCTGGCTGGAGGGGGGCAGCACCGTCAGGGTGGGGGCGACTCGACCCACTGGAGGAGGAGACAGAGAGACAACATGAAGAAAGTTCATACAAAGAGGAAATAAACTCCACCTGTTGGTTGCAGCAGAGGAGGCTGCTGGTTCTGTTGCTCTTTCTCAGATTGGACCAAACTGGTCTTCAGTGTTTCACTTCCCTCTATGAGCTCAGTAACCATGGCAACAGACAGGCATCACTGATGAACCATGGCAACAGACAGGTTTCAGTACTAAAGATAAAAAGCTGAAAGCACTCACTCTTACTCAATTTTGTAATTATCAACAACCAAACTAAAATAATACATTTTGATCATTAAAATCATTCATTAGCAAGAGTGTAAAAGTTTTTGTAGTGAAGCCAAACGTTAGTACAAGATTACTGTCCTCATGTAAGCAGGTATCACTACTGAATAACAAAGTTTCATTACTGTAAATATAAAGATGAACATTTTAAACAACTTTTTTTAAATGTCTAAATAACTTCTACTTATCCAGGATATGATTCATATCTTACAGTGGTGTTAAATTCACTGTCAGTACTAAATTTAATTTGTCATTAGTGTGAGAGTAAGACTGAACAAAACACACTTTTACAAAAACTACAATCCCTCATTAAAGAGACTGAAAGATTCTTTAATTCATTTTAATTAAGTAATTAATTTTTAATGTATTACTTTTTGAAAACTTAAAAAACATTTTCTCTGACAGAACATTATGCGTAACTCTTTTACAGAAGATTATCTTCTATCAAAACACTGTTTTAAACATTAAAAAGATTTTTTTTACAACAACAGAAATTCATAAACTGTCAACATTTTTATTAAACGTTTTAATATTTTTGAACAGATTTGAGGAGGGTAGAAAAATAAGTCTTCAATTATGACTTCAACATTGTTAATATATGAATTGTTAAATACTGTATATGCTACATTTGTTAAATTAAAATAAGATTATTATATTGATTGAGTTGAAAATGTACTTACAGTTAACTTCCAGTCTGGTTCCTCCACCAAAAGTCCACCACAGTGATACAAACTCATTGAGTCGTCGTACAAAAACCTCTCACTGTAGAGAGACACGGCTCTCTGACTTTGACACAAACAAAGTCTTGAAAAAACTGTCCCTGCTTAAAGTAATATTTATTTCATATGATATCTTATTAAATAGTGCCACATTTTCTTTAACAGTTAATCACATTTTCAAATATATTGATTAATTTGTCTGAAAGTAAAATTGATTCTTTTAACATTAAATTAAATCAGACAGAAGATGTACTGAAAGAAAATTCTTCTGCAGTCTTTAAACCAAATTTGCGTAAAATGATCAGTGACACATTATGAATCAATACTGTGATAAGTTGATTGATCCATTGATTAAACAGCATCATCAGAGTAATCCAAGTCCCTGTTGGAGTCAGTCAGAGCATTTCCATAGAGAGCCACTTTGCATCAGCAGCACCATGCTCCAGTGCTCTGGGAGAGTTTATAGTCCTGAGAGTTGAACACTGGATGACTGACGGCTGTCCTTCATGACAACAGAAGCCACAGAAATCCTCCTCATCAAAAACATGACTTTGATTTCCGTCCTCATCTGGACTCTCCTCTGCTGCTGCTTCACAGGTAAAGTCCAGAGAATCAAACTCCTCTCCTCTATGAACATCCGTCCCTCTGAAATGAAGCCCACAAAACCATGATGCTGCTTTATGTTTTTGTCTCTGTATCCTCAGAGTCCAGAGGCCAGATCACAGTGACTCAGCCTGCAGTAGTGAGATCTACTCTAGGAGGATCTGCAACCATCAGCTGTAGGGTCAGTCAGGATGTTCTCAATGGGAACCGCGTAGACTGGTATAAACAGAGAGATGGACAACCTCCTAAACTATACATTTACAATGCAGCCACTCGAGCATCAGGGATTCCAGATCGTATTTCAGGCAGTGGAAGAAACACTGACTTCACTCTGACCATCAGTGGAGTTCAGGCTGAAGACGCAGCAGTGTATCACTGTTACAGTTATCATTTTATCAACAGTCAGGATGTGTTCACACAGTGAAAAAGTGTCGTACAAAAACCTCCCTCAGTCAGACTGAACAGAAACTGAACTGACTGCTGCAGCTGGAAGCTACTGCAGAGACTGATACAGTTCACTGAACACAAACACACACACACACACACACACACACACACACACACACACACACACATGTAAAGTTTATTTAATTAAGCAGCTTTCACATATCAAGGTGACAAAGTGCTTCACATGAGTAAAACTTTTCAAGAAATCAGACCATGAAAATAGTAGAATATCAGATATAATGAAATAAACAACAATAAAACATAAGCAACAACATTCCTTAAAAACACACAAAATACAAACAGTAGACAGCACAAGGTGAGACAAAGGCCAGCGTGAATAAATGAGTCTTCAGCTGCTTTTTAAAGGCATCAACAGAGACCACAGATGGTTTGTCTATAGGAAGAGCATTTCACCACTTCAAAGACACCATCACCTTTGTTTTCAGTTGAGCGCCAGGGTCAACCAGTAAGCCCTGCTCAGAAGACCTAAGTGACCTACTGCTGATATAAGGATGGAGCAGCTCACAGATGTACACAGGTGTCTGACCATGCAGGGCTCTATATGTGAAAACAACAACCTTCAAATGAATCCTAAACTTGATGGGAAGCCAATGTAAAGATGACAAGATGGGTGTGATGTGAGTCGTAGAGAGGTACAACCAACAAATCCTGATCCTAACACCTCACTGCCCCCCCAGTGATAAAGGTGTGTATAAGCTCAGTGATAAAGGAAAGTCATCACGCGTGTTTAACTGATTATGACATTAATTGAGGGTCTGTTAAAGAAACCAAGACAGGTGGGACATGAGAACTTTTGAAGGATCATACTCCATTATGTCTCCAATGATTTAAACAGTCAAAGCTTTTGGGAGGAAACAGCATGATATGTTGAGGACAGCTACAGTTGACTGATTCTGTGTGTTTGCATATCATCTGTCCTGCCTCTCTGCTCCCAGCCGTTAAGAGGCCAGTGTTGATCAGTGGCTGTCCAGACCTTTCAGAGCCACTGACACGCCGCCAGCACAATGATGATGCCACTGACTCTACTGCTGGGCACCCTGGGGCTCCTTGTTCAGGGTGAGACTCTCTGCTGAAAACTTGGCTCCAGGATGCAACCAGGTTCACCACAATGATGTTCTGCTGTGATGGAGAAACACTGAAACAAGCAGCATTGACCTTCTTCCATCTATTCTCCATGTTAAAGAAATGATACTCTTCTGTTTTCATGTTGATCATCTTTCTCCAAGCTGGATTTGTCTCAATAAGCCTTCTCCTCTTTTTCATGTTTTCCAGGTTCATCTGGACAAATCAGTGTGACTCAGTCTCCTGAATCTCAGTCTGCTGTTCCAGGACAGACTGTCAACATCAGATGTAAAATCAGTTCAGATGCTCTGAACTATTGCCACTGGTACCTTCAGAAATCTGGAGAAGCTCCTAAACTCCTGATTTATTGGGGTACAGGCCGTCAGTCTGGAATTCCAAATCGTTTTAGTGGAAGTGGATCAAACACTGACTTCACTCTGACCATCAGTGGAGTTCAGGCTGAAGATTCAGGAGTTTACTACTGTCTGCAGAGTCGCAACCTGCAGTTCACACAGTGATACAACGTCGTACAAAAACCTCCCTCAGCTGGAGAGGAACTGATCTGAGTCAACAGCTGCACTCAGACTAAAACAACAGAGGTGTGACATAAAATACATCGCTTATTACAGCAATAACTCTATAATTATACTTTAGTTCTTTAAAGTAAGCATCATTTTGAAGATTATTTAGTTGATACAGTGTCAGAACAGGATCACTGTGTTAGAGTGAGTCTTACTCAGAGTCAGAATCAAACACAGCTGAAGAATTTAATGTACAATCTTTATGAAAAAGGTAGTGTAATAAAAGTTAAATCATGATTTATAAGACATATGTTATAATACAGAACAATAGAGTACAGAGCAGGACAAAGTGGACATGTGAAGAGCACTTCATCTTTAACTTTACCTATGCCATCTTTAAACATCATGAAAAAGTCCAAACATTTAACATATTTATTAACAAAATAACAACAACTTCTAACAAAAATGAACAAAAAGAAGGGAAGACACCCAGACCAGTTCACAAAGGGATGAAGGATCTGGACTGTCCTCTAATCTAATCATAGAAACTAAATGGACTACCAGACCCACCAAACATACAGAAAACTAACAAAGATAAAGAAATAAAACATAACAAAAACAACACAAACTGCTGATGCTGTGAAGTAGAAGAGAGTGTGAGCCAAATGTCTGTCCCTCTATATCGGTCTTCCCTCAATCAGACTGGATCAGGACCTGGGAGAAAACACACAACATTATAAATGGAAATTCATGTTATACAAATCCTATCCAGCAGGGGGCAGTATTTAATAGTGATATGTAATGATAAAATCCCTCTGAACTTCTCTAAAGGTAATTCAGTGTGTGAAGATTCATTTAACACAGTAACATGTGACAGCAGATATTAGTAAAACAATATGTTTGGACACATTATTTGATGAAAAGATCTTTTTCGTTTTCAGCAAGCAACAAAAAATAACACTTGAAAAAGTGATGATTCTGTTAATCAGTCAGAGCATTTCCATAGAGAGCCACTTTGCATCAGCAGCAACATGCTCCAGTGCTCTGGGAGAGTTTATAGTCCTGCAAGTTGAACACTGGATGACTGACAGCTGTCCTTCATGACAACAGAAGCCACAGAAATCCTCCTCATCAAAAACATGACTTTGATCTCCGTCCTCATCTGGACTCTCCTCTGCTGCTGCTTCACAGGTAAAGTCCAGAGAATCAAACTCCTCTCCTCTATGAACATCCGTCCCTCTGAAATGAAGCCCACAAAACCATGATGCTGCTTTATGTTTTTGTCTCTGTATCCTCAGAGTCCAGAGGCCAGATCACAGTGACTCAGCCTGCAGCAGTGAGAGCTGATCTGAGAGGATCTGTCACTATCAAATGTATAACTAGTGAAGCAGTAGGTGTTTTTACCGACAACAAAAAAGAGGCTTTAGCCTGGTACCAAAAGAAAGACGGAGAAGCTCCCAAGCCACTCATTTCCAGTGCTGACCAGCGACAATCTGGGATTCCAGATCGTTTTTCAGGCAGTGGTTCAAAATCTGACTTCACTCTGACAATCAGTGGAGTTCAGGCTGAAGATGCAGCAGTTTATTACTGTCAGAGTGGCCATTGGATCAACAATCAGTGGGTGTTCACACAGTGAAAAAGCATCGTACAAAAACCTCCCTCAGTCAGACTGAACAGAAACTGAACTGACTGCTGCAGCTGGAAGCTACTGCAGAGACTGATACAGTTCACTGAACACACACACACACACACACACACACACACACACACACACACACACACACACACACACACCTCTGAACTTCACTTCACTGTTCTAATAGTCCAATAGTCCAACTCTACAAATTAAGACTTTCTCTGAAATGAAGTCAGTCTGACCATTGACAGGTGAAGCCCTGATCCACCTGTCCACATCCAGGTTGCATTGTGGGTAATGTAGGCACATAGTTTTGTTGAGGAATTCTTAAACTTATCATTGTGAGTCTGACCATGTTAAATCTGTGGTGAACGCTTTTAAATTTCACTTTAAACTGTGAAAAACGACATAATTACAGCAGTAAAATGTTGGAAAGCGAACTTGTACATCCAGTTTGTTGTTGATACTTATGCGTGTGTTGTGTACATCATTTCTTAAATGTCGAAGGAAGGGAGATGGGATTGTTGCTCACTAATGCCCAAAGAGAAGCATCAAAGGATGGCAGTGTTAGTGCTTAAGAGGCATTGAGAAGTCTAGACAGAGTTTATCTACATAACAGACATTTGTGTGCTAAACTATTTTATACTTTTTTCATTTTTAAGCAGGAAACTCTCAAATCTGACTTAAAAACATATTTTTTCATTTTACATTTCTCTTCCTCTGCTTAGTTTTTTAAATTTAAATTTTATTGTTGCAGTTTCTGTATGTAAAGCGTCATTGAGTCTGTGTTGATCAGTGGCTGTCCAGACCTTTCAGAGCCACTGACACAACTGATTTTGACTTTGAATATTTAAAAGAAGCAGATCACGTTCATGTCACTTTAGAAATCTGTAATATGAAATGGAACACGCTCAAGTCTAACAGATGTGTCAGTTTTTACCTTTCAACTGAAAATCAGCTGATCAGACTGTCAAACCTCTCAGTTGACAAATCAGCTGATTGTGACTGAGGACATTGGACTTAATTTTCAGCATACTGGTATATAGACAAACAGCAGACAGATGTGAAGGACACCATGTGTTACCCAACTGCCTGGTATGTCCATTTATATTGAGAAGATATCAGTTTTTGTACATTTAATGGAAATGCTGCTATCATTAAGAGAGATTAATATGATCATTATAATAATAATACACCTGCAAATATCATTGATTTGATGAACACTTCTTTATTTTCTTGAAACATTAAAATCAAAAAGTAAGAAACATCATTACTGCAACATTTAAAGAGACAGAGGGAGAAAAAAGCAGAGTAGCAGAGATCAGAGTGAGAGCAGTAGCAGAGTAAAACCAGTAGCAGAGTCCCAGTGAGTCAGGTCAGGACTGGGAACACTGGTCTCTCCTCAGTGTCTCTGAGAGTGGAGTCTGGGAGCCCTGGGTGGCCTCACAGGTCACAGAGCCCACCTTCCTCCACTGGTCTGCAGTGAGCCTCAGGGTGCTGCTCCAGCTGTAGTGGCCGTCCTTCTGCAGCACCCCGGGGCTCCTGCTCTCCTCCCAGCAACTGCTGCTGCTGCCGTCCACCTTCCAGGCCAGACTCCAGTCTGAGGGGAAGCCTTTGTTGGCCAGACACGTGAGCGTGGCCTTCCCCTGCTGCAGCTCCTGGCTGGAGGGGGTCAGCACCATCAGGGTGGGGGCGACTCGACCCACTGGAGGAGGAGACAGAGAGACAACATGAAGAAAGTTCATACATAGAGAAAATAAACTCCACCCTGTTGGTTGCAGCAGAGGAGGCTGCTGGTTCTGTTGCTCTTTCTCAGATTGGATCAAACTGGTCTTGGCTGTTTCACTTCCCTGTCTGAGCTCAGTAACCATGGCAACAGACAGGCATCACTGATGAACCATGGCAACAGACAGGTTTCAGTACTAAAGATAAAACGCTGAAAGCACTCACTCTTACTCAAATGTGTAATTATCAACAACCAAACTAAAATAATACATTTTGATCATTAAAATCATTCATTAGCAAGAGTGTAAAAGTTTTTGTAGTGAAGCCAAACGTTTGTACAAGATTAATGTCCTCATGTAAGCAGGTATCACTACTGAATAACAAAGTTTCATTACTGTAAATATAAAGATGAACATTTTAAACAACTTTTTTTAAAATGTCAAAATAACTTCTACTAATTCAGGATATGATTCATATCTTACAGTGGTGTTAAATTCACTGTCAGTTCTAAATTTAATTTGTCATTAGTGTGAGAGTAAGACTGAACAAAACACACATTTACAAAAACTACAATTCCTCATTAAAGAGATTGAAAGATTCTTTAATTAATTTTAATTAAGTAATTTAATTAATTTTTAATGTATTACTTTTGGAAAACTTAAAAAACATTTTCTCTGACAGAACAGTATGCGTAACTCTTTTACAGAAGATTATCTTCTATCAAAACACTGTTTTAAACATTAAAAGATGTTTTTACACCAATAGAAATTCATAAACTGTAAACATTTTTATTAAACATTTTAATATTTTTGAACAGATTTGAGGAGGGTAGAAAAATAAGTCTTCAATTATAACTTCACCATTTTTAATATATGAATTGTTAAATACTGTATATGCTACATTTGTTAAATTAAAATAAGATTATTATATTGATCGAGTTGAAAATGTACTTACAGTTAACTTCCAGTCTGGTTCCTCCACCGAACGTGTACCACAGTGATACAAACTCATTGAGTCGTCGTACAAAAACCTCTCACTGTAGAGAGACACGGCTCTCTGACTTTGACACGAACAAACTCTACAAAAACTGTTCCTGCTTAAAAGAATATTATTATTTTTATTTCATATGATTTCTTATTAAATAGTGCCACATTTTCTTTAACAGTTAATCATGTTTATATTGATTAATATATTGATTAATTTGTCTGAAAGTAAAATTGATTGTTTTAAGATTAAATTAAATCAGACAGAAGATGTACTGAAAGAAAATGTGTCTGCTGTCTTTAAACCAAATCTACATAAAATGATCAGTGACACATTATGAATCAATACTGTGATAAGTTGATTGATCCATTGATTAAACAGCATCATCAGAGTAATCCAAGTCCCTGTTGGAGTCAGTCAGAGCATTTCCATAGAGAGCCACTTTGCATCAGCAGCACCATGCTCCAGTGCTCTGGGAGAGTTTATAGTCCTGAGAGTTGAACACTGGATGACTGACGGCTGTCCTTCATGACAACAGAAGCCACAGAAATCCTCCTCATCAAAAACATGACTTTGATCTCCGTCCTCATCTGGACTCTCCTCTGCTGCTGCTTCACAGGTAAAGTCCAGAGAATCAAACTCCTCTCCTCTATGAACATCCGTCCCTCTGAAATGAAGCTCACAAAACCATGATGCTGCTTTATGTTTTTTGTCTCTGTATCCTCAGAGTCCAGAGGCCAGATTACAGTGACTCAGCCTGCAGCAGTGAGATCTACTCTGAGAGGATCTGCAACCATCAGCTGTAGGTACAGTCAGGCTGTTAATAAAGGGGCCTACTATGACCAAAACTGGTACCAACAGAGAAATGGAAAAATAATTAAACTGCTCATTTATTGGACTGATCACCGAGCATCAGGGATTCCAGGTCGTTTTTCAGGTAGTGGATCAAACTCTGACTACACTCTGACCATCAGTGGAGTTCAGGCTGAAGATGCAGCAGTTTATTACTGTGAGGGCCGACACTTAATCAACAGTCAGTTTGAGTACACACAGTGAAAAAGCGTCGTACAAAAACCTCCCTCAGTCAGACTGAACAGAAACTGAACTGACTGCTGCAGCTGGAAGCTACTGCAGAGACTGATACAGTTCACTGAACACACACACACACACACCTCTGAACCTCAGTTTATTGTTCAAAGACACTTAAATAGTCCAACTCTACAAATTAAGACTTTCTTTGAAATGAAGTCAGTCTGATCGCTGACAGGTGAAGCCCTGATCCACCTGTCCACATTCAGGTTGCATTGTGGGTAATGTAGGCACATAGTTTTGTTGAGGAAGAAGAATATGAGGAATTCTTAAATACACCATTGTGAGTCTAACAATGTTAAATCTGTGGTGAACGCTTTTAAATTTCACTTTAAATTGTGAAAAACGACATAATTACAGCAGTAAAATGTTGGAAAGCGAACTTGTACATCCAGTTTTTTATTGATACTTATGCGTGTGTTGTGTACATTATTTCTTAAATGTCGAAGGAAGGGAGATGGGATTGTTGCTAGTTAATGCCCAAAGAGAAGCATCAAAGGATGGCAGTGTTAGTGCTTAAGAGGCATTGAGAAGTCTAGACAGAGTTTAACTACATAACAGAAATTTGTGTGCTAAACTATTTTGCTAAACTCTCTCAAATCTGACTTAAAAACATATCTTTTCATTGAACATTTCTCTTTCTCTGCTTAGATTTTTTTAATTTAAATTTTATTTTTGCAGTTTCTGTATGTAAAGCGTCCTTGAGTCAGTGTTGATCAGTGGCTGTCCAGACCTTTCAGAACCACTGACACAACTGATTTTGACTTTGAATATTTAGAAGAAGCGGATCACGTTCATGTCACTTTAGAAATCTGTAATATGAACTGGAACACGCTCAAGTCTAACAGATGTGTCAGTTTTCACCATTGAACTGAAAATCAGCTGATCAGACAGTCAAACCTCTCAGTTGACAAATCAGCTGATTGTGACTGAGGACATTGGACTTGTTTAATGTTCAGCATACTGGTATATAGACAAACAGCAGACAGATGTGAAGGACACCATGTGTTACCCGACTGCCTGGTATGTCCTTTTATATTGAGGAGAGATCAGTGTTTATACATTTAATGGAAACACTGCTATCATTAAGAGAGATTAATTTGATCACTATAATAATAATAATAAAGCTGCAAATATCATTGATTTGATGAACACGTCTTTATTTTCTTGAAATATTAAAATCAAAAAACAAGAAACATCATTATTGCAACATTTAAAGAGACAGAGGGAGAAAAAAGCAGAGTAGCAGAGATCAGAGTGAGAGCAGTAGCAGAGTAAAACCAGTAGCAGAGTCCCAGTGAGTCAGGTCAGGACTGGGAACACTGGTCTCTCCTCAGTGTCTCTGAGAGTGGAGTCTGGGAGCCCTGGGTGGCCTCACAGGTCACAGAGCCCACCATCCTCCACTGGTCTGCAGTGAGCCTCAGGGTGCTGCTCCAGCTGTAGTGGCCATCCGCCTGCAGCACCCCGGGGCTCCTGCTCTGCTCCCAGCAACTGCTGCTGCTGCCGTCCACCTTCCAGGCCAGACTCCAGTCTGAGGGGAAGCCCTTGTTGGCCAGACACGTGAGCGTGGCCTTCCCCTGCTGCAGCTCCTGGCTGGAGGGGGGCAGCACTGTCAGGGTGGGGGCGACTCGACCCACTGGAGGAGGAGACAGAGAGACAACATGAAGAAAGTTCATACAAAGAGAAAATAAACTCCACCCTGTTGGTTGCAGCAGAGGAGGCTGCTGGTTCTGTTGCTCTTTCTCAGATTGGACCAAACTGGTCTTCAGTGTTTCACTTCCCTCTATGAGCTCAGTAACCATGGCAACAGACAGGCATCACTGATGAACCATGGCAACAGACAGGTTTCAGTACTAAAGATAAAAAGCTGAAAGCACTCACTCTTACTCAATTGTGTAATTATCAACAACCAAACTAAAATAATACATTTTGATCATTAAAATCATTCATTAGCAAGAGTGTAAAAGTTTTTGCACTGAAGTCAAACGCTAGTACAAGATTACTGTCCTCATGTAAGCAGGTATCACTACTGAATAACAAAGTTTCATTACTGTAAATATAAAGATGAACATTTTAAACAACTTTTTTAAAATGTCAAAATAACTTCTACTAATCCAGGATATGATTCATATCTTACAGTGGTGTTAAATTCACTGTCAGTTCTAAATTTAATTTGTCATTAGTGTGAGAGTAAGACTGAACAAAAGACACATTTACAAAAACTACAATTCCTCATTAAAGAGATTGAAAGATTCTTTAATTAATTTTAATTAATTCATTTAATTAATTTTTAATGTATTACTTTTTGAAAACTTTTAAAAGATTTTCTCTGACAGAACAGTATGCGTAACTCTTTTACAGAAGATTATCTTCTATCAAAACACTGTTTTAAACATTAAAAGATTTTTTTTACAACAATAGAAATTCATAAATTGTCAACATTTTTATTAAATGTTTTAATATTTTTGAACAGATTTGAGGAGGGTAGAAAAATAAGTCTTCAATTATAACTTCACCATTTTCAATATATGAATTGTTAAATACTGTATATGCTACATTTGTTAACTTAAAATAAGATTATTGTATTGATCGAGTTGAAAATGTACTTACAGTTAACTTCCAGTCTGGTTCCTCCACCAAAAGTCCACCACAGTGATACAAACTCATTGAGTCGTCGTACAAAAACCTCTCACTGTAGAGAGACACGGCTCTCTGACTTTGACACAAACAAAGTCTTGAAAAAACTGTCCCTGCTTAAAGTAATATTTATTTCATATGATATCTTATTAAATAGTGCCACATTTTCTTTGACAGTTAATCAAATGTTCAAATATATTGATTAATTTGTCTAAAAGTAAAATTGATCCTTTAAATATTAAATTAAATCAGACAGAAGATGTACTGAAAGAAAATGTGTCTGCTGTCATCAAAGCAAATCTACATAAAATGATCAGTGAAACATTATGAATCAATACTGTGATAAGTTGATTGATCCATTGATTAAACAGCATCATCAGAGTAATCCAAGTCCCTGTTGGAGTCAGTCAGAGCATTTCCATAGAGAGCCACTTTGCATCAGCAGCACCATGCTCCAGTGCTCTGGGAGAGTTTATAGTCCTGAGAGTTGAACACTGGATGACTGACGGCTGTCCTTCATGACAACAGAAGCCACAGAAATCCTCCTCATCAAAAACATGACTTTGATCTCCGTCCTCATCTGGACTCTCCTCTGCTGCTGCTTCACAGGTAAAGTCCAGAGAATCAAACTCCTCTCCTCTATGAACATCCGTCCCTCTGAAATGAAGCCCACAAAACCATGATGCTGCTTTATGTTTTTGTCTCTGTATCCTCAGAGTCCAGAGGCCAGATCACAGTGACTCAGCCTGCAGCAGTGAGATCTGAACTGAGAGGATCTGCAACCATCAGCTGTAAGACCAGTCAAAATGTGGGTACAGGATCAAAGAGTGGTAAAGAACTTTTAGCCTGGTACCAACAGAGAGATGGAGAAGTTCCTAAACTTCTCATAAAATACATTAAAGAGCGAGAATCAGGGATTCCAGATCGTTTTTCAGGCAGTGGATCAAACTCTGACTTCACTCTGACCATCAGTGGAGTTCAGGCTGAAGATGCAGCAGTTTATTACTGTCAGAGTGCACACAGCATCAACAGTCAGGAAGTGTTCACACAGTGAAAAAGCGTCGTACAAAAACCTCCCTCAGTCAGACTGATCAGAAACTGAACTGACTGCTGCAGCTGGAAGCTACTGCAGAGACTGATACAGTTCACTGAACACACACACACACACACACACACACACTCACACACACACACACACACACACACACACACACACACACACACACACACACACACACACACACACACACACACACACACACACACACACACCAATTCTATGTGTCAATAACTGTAGAGAGCCTACACTTCTCAATGCCTCTTTGGCACTAACATTCCCGTCCTTTGATGTTTATCTTTGGGAATTACTTTCTGCCTTCAACATTTAAGAAATTATGTACACAACACACGCATAAGCGTCAACAACAAGTTGGATGTCAAAATTGATGTTCCAACATTTTAATAGTGGTTTGCTATACTGATTTACCTAAACTTCATTAACCTGCCGTTTTAACACTATATGTATTTCTAGCTAAAGACTTCTATGCAGCCTCTGAAGTATCTTGACTAATACGTATAACTTTGACACAAACCTTTTATGATTGTATTTGCTGATACTTATCAGGCTGGAAAGGGTTGTTGAAAGACCATGTTGAAAGAGTTTGGACTCGATCGGTCAACTATAAGGCAGACTGTGTAGAAATGGAATATATATAATATCCAACATCAGTGTTTCCAGTGTGTTAATGTTTTTGAATAGCTGAGTCCAAATCTTGACCTTAATTCTACAGAAATACTGTGGAAGCCGGCAGTTTGTGCCAAGAAGCCCAACAACATCTGTTCTGTCAGGAGGAATGGGCTCAAGTCTTCCAAGCAGATGTGGAGGGATGATAAAAAGCTACCAGAATTTATGATCACACCAGTTATTTAAAGCAAGGGTTCACATACTTTTTGCCTCACACAAATAGGAGATAGATGAAGATGTTTGTCTCGTTTGTTCCTTTTCTCTGGTTTTAGGACTAAGTCATATTTATGCAGAAATAGAGAAAACTGTTCACAAACTTTCAAGCAGCACTATAAGAATTGTGAGCTTGATGTCGTTAAAGTATTACAGCAGTTCAGTGTTCAAAGTCAGTGGTTCCCAACATAGGGCTGGGGCCCCTCCAAAGGGCCAGCAGATAAATGTGAGGGCTGCTGAGATGATTAATGGGAAAGAAGAAAAAACAAAGTTCTGATTCACAAATGTGTTTTCAGTTTTTGGACTTTTTCTCCAATCTTTGATTTTTGCTGAAATATTGGATCATTTATTGAAATGAAAGCATGTGAGAAGTTTAGAGGGAAGAATCAGTATTTGGTGGAGCTGTTAACAACTCATAGACATCTGAAATGTGAGCCGACTACACACTGCTGACTGGTTTCATCTTTAACAAAGTGTTGTATTTTAAAAGCTTGTTATATTTTCCATTGAGTCAAATCTGCATCTGAAAAGTAACTAAAGCTGTTAAATAAATGTAGTGGAGCAGAAAGTACCTCACATGGAAATACTACAGTAAAGTACAAGTACCTCAAACTGACTACAGTAAAGTAAAAGTACCTCAAACTGTACTACAGTGAAGTAAAATTACCTCAGACTGTACTACAGTAAAGTACAAGTACCTCAGACTATACTACAGTAAAGTACAAGTACCTCAAACTGTACTAAAGTAAAGTAAAAGTACCTCAAACTGTACTAAAGTAAAGTAAAAGTACCTCAAACTGTACTACACTAAAGTACAAGTACCTCAAACTGTACAACAGTAAAGTACTAGTACCTCAAACTGTACTACAGTAAAGTACTAGTACCTCTAACTGAACTACAGTAAAGTAAAAGTACCTCAAACTGTACTACAGTAAAGTACTAGTACCTCTAACTGTACTACAGTAAAGTACAAGTACCTCAAACTGTACTACAGTGAAGTAAAAGTACCTCAAACTGTACTACAGTAAAGTACTAGTACCTCTAACTGAACTACAGTAAAGTACTAGTACCGCAAACTATACTACAGTAAAGTACAAGTACCGCAAACTATACTACAGTAAAGTACTAGTACCTCTAACTGAACTACAGTAAAGTACTAGTACCTCAAACTGTACTACAGTGAAGTAAAAGTACCTCAAACTGTACTACAGTAAAGTAAAAGTACCTCAAACTGTACTACAGTAAAGTAAAAGTACCTCAAACTATACTACAGTAAAGTACTAGTACCTCTAACTGTACTACAGTAAAGTACTAGTACCTCTAACTGTACTACAGTAAAGTACAAGTACCTCAAACTGTACTACAGTAAAGTACAAGTACCTCTAACTGTACTACAGTAAAGTACTAGTACCTCAAACTGTACTACAGTAAAGTACTAGTACCTCTAACTGAACTACAGTAAAGTACTAGTACCTCAAACTGTACTACAGTAAAGTACTAGTACCTCTAACTGTACTACAGTAAAGTACAAGTACCTCAAACTGTACTACAGTGAAGTAAAAGTACCTCAAACTGTACTACAGTAAAGTACTAGTACCTCTAACTGAACTACAGTAAAGTACTAGTACCGCAAACTATACTACAGTAAAGTACTAGTACCTCTAACTGAACTACAGTAAAGTACTAGTACCTCAAACTGTACTACAGTGAAGTAAAAGTACCTCAAACTGTACTACAGTAAAGTAAAAGTACCTCAAACTGTACTACAGTAAAGTAAAAGTACCTCAAACTATACTACAGTAAAGTACTAGTACCTCTAACTGAACTACAGTAAAGTACTAGTACCTCTAACTGTACTACAGTAAAGTACTAGTACCTCTAACTGTACTACAGTAAAGTACAAGTACCTCAAACTGTACTACAGTAAAGTACAAGTACCTCTAACTGTACTACAGTAAAGTACTAGTACCTCAAACTGTACTACAGTAAAGTACAAGTACCTCTAACTGTACTACAGTAAAGTACTAGTACCTCTAACTGTACTGCAGTAAAGTACAAGTACCTCAAACTGTACTACAGTAAAGTACTAGTACCTTTAACTGTACTACAGTAAAGTAAAAGTACCTCTAACTGTACTATAGTGTAGTAAAAGTACATCAAACTGTACTACAGTGTAGTAAAAGTACCTCAAACTGTACTACAGTAAAGCACAAGTACCTCAAACTGTACTACAGTAAAGTACAAGTACCTCAAACTGTACTGCAGTAAAGTACAAGTACCTCTAACTGTACTATAGTGTAGTAAAAGTACCTCTAACTGTACTATAGTGTAGTAAAAGTACCTCTAACTGTACTACAGTAAAGTACTAGTACCTCTAACTGTAGTACAGTGTAGTAAAAGTACCTCTAACTGTACTATAGTAAAGTACTAGTACCTCTAACTGTACTACAGTAAAGTAAAAGTACCTCTAACTGTACTACAGTGAAGTAAAAGTACCTCTAACTGTACTACAGTAAAGTACTAGTACCTCTAACTGTACTGCAGTAAAGTACAAGTACCTCTAACTGTACTACAGTGAAGTAAAAGTACCTCAAACTGTACTACAGTAAAGTACAAGTACCTCAAACTGTACTACAGTAAAGTACAAGTACCTCAAACTGTACAACAGTAAAGTACTAGTACCTCTAACTGTACTACAGTAAAGTACAAGTACCTCAAACTGTACTACAGTGAAGTAAAAGTACCTCAAACTGTACTACAGTAAAGTACTAGTACCTCTAACTGTACTAGAGTAAAGTACTAGTACCGCAAACTATACTACAGTAAAGTACTAGTACCTCTAACTGTACTGCAGTAAAGTACAAGTACCTCTAACTGTACTACAGTGAAGTAAAAGTACCTCAAACTGTACTACAGTAAAGTACTAGTACCTCAAACTGTACTACAGTAAAGTACTAGTACCGCAAACTATACTACAGTAAAGTACAAGTACCGCTAACTGTACTACAGTAAAGTACTAGTACCTCTAACTGTACTACAGTAAAGTACAAGTACCTCTAGCTGTACTATAGTGTAGTAAAAGTACCTCTAACTGTACTACAGTAAAGTACTAGTACCTCTAACTGTACTACAGTAAAGTAAAAGTACCTCTAACTGTACTACAGTGAAGTAAAAGTACCTCTAACTGTACTACAGTAAAGTACTAGTACCTCTAACTGTACTACAGTGAAGTAAAAGTACCTCTAACTGTACTACAGTAAAGTAAAAGTACCTCTAACTGTACTACAGTAAAGTACTAGTACCTCTAACTGTACTACAGTGAAGTAAAAGTACCTCTAACTGTACTACAGTGAAGTAAAAGTACCTCTAACTGAACTACAGTATAAGTACCTTTAACTGTACTATAGTGTAGTAAAAGTACCTCTAACTGTACTATAGTGTAGTAAAAGTACCTCTAACTGTACTACAGTGAAGTAAAAGTACCTCTAACTGTACTACAGTAAAGTAAAAGTACCTCTAACTGTACTACAGTGAAGTAAAAGTACCTCTAACTGTACTACAGTAAAGTACAAGTACCTCTAACTGTACTATAGTGTAGTAAAAGTACCTCTAACTGTACTACAGTAAAGTACTAGTACCTCTAACTGTACTACAGTGAAGTAAAAGTACCTCTAACTGTACTACAGTAAAGTAAAAGTACCTCTAACTGTACTACAGTGAAGTAAAAGTACCTCTAACTGTACTACAGTAAAGTAAAAGTACCTCTAACTGTACTACAGTGAAGTAAAAGTACCTCTAACTGTACTACAGTAAAGTACTAGTACCTCTAACTGTACTACAGTGAAGTAAAAGTACCTCTAACTGTACTACAGTAAAGTAAAAGTACCTCTAACTGTACTACAGTAAAGTACTAGTACCTCTAACTGTACTACAGTGAAGTAAAAGTACCTCTAACTGTACTACAGTGAAGTAAAAGTACCTCTAACTGAACTACAGTATAAGTACCTTTAACTGTACTATAGTGTAGTAAAAGTACCTCTAACTGTACTATAGTGTAGTAAAAGTACCTCTAACTGTACTACAGTGAAGTAAAAGTACCTCTAACTGTACTACAGTAAAGTAAAAGTACCTCTAACTGTACTACAGTGAAGTAAAAGTACCTCTAACTGTACTACAGTAAAGTAAAAGTACCTCTAACTGTACTATAGTGTAGTAAAAGTACCTCTAACTGTACTACAGTAAAGTACTAGTACCTCTAACTGTACTACAGTGAAGTAAAAGTACCTCTAACTGTACTACAGTAAAGTAAAAGTACCTCTAACTGTACTACAGTGAAGTAAAAGTACCTCTAACTGTACTACAGTAAAGTAAAAGTACCTCTAACTGTACTACAGTGAAGTAAAAGTACCTCTAACTGTACTACAGTAAAGTACTAGTACCTCTAACTGTACTACAGTGAAGTAAAAGTACCTCTAACTGTACTACAGTAAAGTAAAAGTACCTCTAACTGTACTACAGTAAAGTACTAGTACCTCTAACTGTACTACAGTGAAGTAAAAGTACCTCTAACTGTACTACAGTGAAGTAAAAGTACCTCTAACTGTACTACAGTAAAGTACTAGTACCTCTAACTGTACTACAGTGAAGTAAAAGTACCTCTAACTGTACTACAGTGAAGTAAAAGTACCTCTAACTGAACTACAGTATAAGTACCTTTAACTGTACTATAGTGTAGTAAAAGTACCTCTAACTGTACTATAGTGTAGTAAAAGTACCTCTAACTGTACTACAGTGAAGTAAAAGTACCTCTAACTGTACTACAGTAAAGTAAAAGTACCTCTAACTGTACTACAGTGAAGTAAAAGTACCTCTAACTGTACTACAGTAAAGTACTAGTACCTCAAACTGTACTACAGTAAAGTACAAGTACCTTTAACTGTACTACAGTGAAGTAAAAGTACCTCTAACTGTACTATAGTGTAGTATAAGTACCTCTAACAGCTTGGTAAAAACAACTCGAGCACTCGGCTTCAGTTTATTATATCTTTATCAAATTCAACGCTTCATTTCCTACAAACATAAAAGGCAGCAGTTCAAACGCCTCGGTTCATTTGGAGGGATGGAATTAGAAAGATGTATTTACATTATTTATGATTTTACATTTAAATAAAAAATTAAAATAAAAAATAAAAAAAAGAGACAAAAGGCAAAAAACAGTCACATCATATTTACAGTGTTACCTTCAGTCGCCACAGATTCATGCTTTCACTCTGCGGCTCAAACACAAACATGTCGGAGACCAAAGTGAATGATATCTGGTCTCACATCAGGTCGGCGGTTCTTAAATCTCAACTAATGATTCGTCTAGGTCAGAGGTGTCAAACTCATTTTCATTCAAGGGCCACATACAGACCAATTTGATCTCATGTGGGCCGGATCATTAAAAAGATGGAAGGAAACAAGGAAAAGAGGGTTAAGAAGGAAGAGAAGACCGGAGGGAAGGTAAGAAGGAAGGACAGAAGGAAGGAAGGAAGGAAGGAATGAAGGGAAGAGAAGACAGATGGAAGGAAGAGAAGAGAAGACCGGAAGGAAGGAAGGAAGGAGGGAAGAGAAGACAGATGGAAGGAAGAGAAGACCGGAAGGAAGGAAGGAAGGAAGGAAGGAAGGAAGGAAGGAAGGAAGGAAGGGAGGGAAGAGAAGATAGATGGATGGAAGGAAGAGAAGACCGGAAGGAAGGAAGGAAGGATAAGTAGACAGGGGGGAAGGGAGGAAGGAAGGTAGGAAAGAGAAGACAGATGGAAGGAAGTGAAGAGAAGACCGGAAGGAAGGAAGGAAGGAAGGAAGGAGGGAAGGAAGGAAGGGAAGAGAAGACAGATGGAAGGAAGAGAAGACCGGAAGGAAGGAAGGAAGGAAGGATAAGTAGACAGGGGGGAAGGGAGGAAGGAAGGTAGGAAGGACAGACGGAAGGAACGAAAAGAGGAAGAATGAAACTGGGCCGGATTGGACCTCTTGGCGTGCCGGTTCTGGCGCACGGGCCGCATGTTTGACACCCCTGATCTAGTTTATTAAAAAAAAGGGACAAGTGTGTAACCCTCGGGAGCAGAAGTGGAATATTATAATATCTATAATTATGTTTTAATTATTAGTGTTTAATGAAAATAAGCATCACTGTGTGTTTTTGTTAGCTTAGAATGAGCCTTGATATCTACAGAGGGAGTGAATCCTCAGTTTCTACAGTAGCCCAGAAGGGACAAACCAAACTCTGACTCTAGAGAGGCGCATTGCATTGTGGGTTTTTTTTTTTTTTTTTTTTTACATTTTTGCACCGCTGGAGGTTCTTCAGCATGCTCGGAAGGTGAGGATGGGGGTATTTGACTGGTTGCAATCTGCAGTTTCACCACTAGATGTCACTAAATCCTACAGACTCATCATTTAACACTCCTGTTGTCTTTGAGTCAAGGAAGGAAGGGAAGAAGAAGGAAGGAAAGGAGGAAGGCAGAAGGAAGTATGGAAGGGAGGAAGAAGGAAGGAAAGGAGGGAGGGAGGAAGGAAAGAAGGTGGGGGGGAAAGGAAGGAAAGAAGGAAGGAAAGCAGAAGGAAGTATGGAAGGGAGGAAGAAGGAAGGAAAGGAGGAAAGAAGGAAAGGAGGGAGGGAGGAAGGAGGGAAGGAAGGAAAGGAAAGGAGGGAGGAATGAAGGAAGGAAGGAAAGGAGGGAGGGAGGAAGGAAAGAAGGGAGGAAGGTGGGGGGGGGAGAAGGAAGGAAGGAAGAAGGAAGTATGGAAGGGAGGAAGAAGGAAGGAAGTATGGAAGGGAGGAAGAAGGAAAGAAGGGAGGAAGGTGGGGGGGAAGAGGAAGGAAAGAAGGAAGGAAGGCAGAAGGAAGTATGGAAGGGAGGAAGAAGGAAGGAAAGGAGGGAGGGAGGAAGGAAAGAAGGGAGGAAGGTGGGGGGGAGGAAGGAAAGAAGGAAGGAAGGCAGAAGGAAGTATGGAAGGGAGGAAGAAGGAAGGAAAGGAGGGAGGGAGGAAGGACAGAAGGGAGGAAGGTGGGGGGAGAGGAAGGAAAGAAGGAAGGAAAGCAGAAGGAAGTATGGAAGGGAGGAAGAAGGAAGGAAAGGAGGGAGGGAGGAAGGAAAGAAAGAAGGGAGGAAGGAAAGAAGGAAGGAAAGCAGAAGGAAGTATGGAAGGGAGGAAGAAGGAAAGAAAGGAGGGAGGGAGGAAGGAAAGAAGGGAGGAAGGTGGGGGGAAGGAAGGAAGGCAGAAGGAAGTATGGAAGGGAGGAAGAAGGAAGGAAAGGAGGAAAGAAGGAAAGGAGGGAGGGAGGAAGGAGGGAAGGAAGGAAGGAAAGGAAGGAGGGAGGAAAGAAGGAAAGGAGGGAGGGAGGAAGGAGGGAAGGAAGGAAGGAAAGGAAGGAGGGAGGAAGGAATGAAAGGAGGGAGGAATGAAGGGAGGGAGGAAGTATGGAAGGGAGGAAGAAGGAAGGAAAGGAGGGAGGAATGAAAGAAGGAAGGAAAGGAGGGAGGGAGGAAGAAGGAGGGAAGGAAGGAAGGAAAGGAGGGAGGAATGAAGGAAGGAAGGAATGAGGGCAGGAATGAAAGGAGGGAGGAATGAAGGGAGGAAAGGACGGAAGGTAGGAGGAAGAAAGGAAAAGACGAAGGGGTAAGGAAGGAAGAAGGAAGGGGGAAGGAAGGAAAGAAGGAAGGAAAGAAGGAAGGGAGGAAAGATAAGAAGCCAAAAAATCATGTTTCAGATTCTCAAGCAGGAATATTTGGGTTTGGCTCAGTTGAAGATGTTAAAAATGTGTTTTAGGGAATTTTGAAGGAAGTTTTTTTTGTCTTTTTTTAACATTTTAAGACTGAATCTATAAAAAAAAAGTCATTCTTGTCATGTGTCGATCTCTGAATCTGAATCTTTTGAGTGTAAATCACATAATTTAAGAACCACCGACCAGAAGAGAAAATATTGCTGTTATTATAAAAAAACAAAAAAAAACAAAAAAACAGATAAAAGTTGCATACAGTTAATTTTACATCAAGAACAAAAAAAAAGAAAAAAAAGTGGTGTTTCATAAAGAAATGGATTCAGTTGTTACCGTTTAAACTTCATATCAACATTTTTTCCCCATCTTTACACAAAAAGTAACAATTTAATTAATCAGTATAAAAAAACCAACAATGAGATTCACAAATATATTTATATAAAAACAAAAAAAGAGGAAAAGAGAGATTCAGGCCATAAGGAGTTCTTCACAGGCAGCAAATCATGTCATTATTTCTTCTATTGATATATTTTATTATAGTTTCCACAGAGGTACTAATTCACTCTGACTATTATATATTTCTATTGTCTATTAATTCATCTTTCATTTCTTCTTAATTCTCATTTCAAACAAAAACACAAAATGTAAAGAAAGAGTTTTTAGTTCTTTGATTGTTTCTGTCAGTGTTGTTTTAACCCTCGAGTCAAGGGAGGGAAGGGAGGGGAGGGAGGGGAGGGAGGGAAGGGAGGAAGGAAGGAAGGGAGGGAAGGAGGGAGGGAGGGAAGGAGGGAAAGGAGGGTGGGAGGGAGGGAGGGAGGAAGGAAAGAAGGGAGGAAAGGAGGGAAGGAAAGGAGGGAGGAAAGGAGGGAGGAAGGAAGGAAGAAGGAAGGAAGGGAGGAAGGAAGGAAGGGAGGGAGGGAGGAAGGAAGGAAGAAGGAATAAAGGAAGGAGGGAGGGAGGAAAGGAGGAAAGGACGAAGGAAGGAAGGGAGGGAGGGAGGGAGAAAAGGAGGGAGGGAGGGAAGAAGGGAGGAAAGGAGGGAGGGAGGAAAGAAGGGAGGAAAGAAGGGAGGAAGGAAGGTGGGAGGACGGAAAGAAGGAAGGAAGAGAGGGAGGAAGGAAAGAAGAGAGGAAAGGAGGGAGGGGGGAAAGAAGAAAGAAGGGAGGAAAGAAGGGAGGAAGGAAGGAAAGGAAGGAAGGAAAGGAAGGAGGGAGGGAGGAAAGGAGGGAAGGAAAGGAGGGAGGACTTATATTAGGATAAATATTAAAAGAACATTATTGTCTCCTGCTGCTGTCAGTATCAGGTCGGATTCATCAGCTGATATTTAATCTTAGAAAATCGCAAATTTAATCGCAAATTTAATCGCAAATTTAATCGCAGTCAGTCTGAAGTCTGAGTCAATCCCTCAAAAAACACTACATTTCCCATGATGCAACTCAACTCCCAACATCGTACAGACCAAAATGACTTAGCTTTTTTTTCTTTTCTTTTCTTTTTTAAAGGATTGCATCTGCCGTTAAACCGTTTCTCGCGTCGTCTCCAAACCCATTACTAAAAAAAAAAAAAGAACACCCCCTGATGACATCACTATGACATCATCAGGGTTATTTACAACAACCAGTTCTTTTCGTTCGGAGACGGAGCGTGACTAAACTGATCTCCACCGAGGATAAAATTAGAGGAATGACCCTTTTTATATTTATATATTACATAAAAAAAAGGTTTAGATCTGAAAAAATTCAAATGTGGAAAAAAGAAAAAAAAAATACAACGCAAAAACACGAGTTTGAGCGGCATCGGAAGAAAGTCAAGATAAGACACGTTTTTGTACGAACTTTTTTTTTTTGGTCAGAAAAGTTGGTTGTTTGATAAAAGATGTCGAGCTGTGGCGATTATTAACAGAAACAGGAAGTCATCTTTTCTGGGTCTCTTTCAGTATTTCAGTTTTTTTTTTGTTTTTTTTTTAAACAAAGTCGAAACAGGAAGCGGATTCTGTACAATATATAAAAAACAAACAAACATAAATCAGTGTTTATATATATTTCCATAAATATAACGAGTCAGGACAGAAGATCCTGAGTTATTAACGATGAGCGCAGCGAGAGAAACGTTGGTCCAACAAACTTCAGCCTGTTTGTTTCACTGCTAGCTTCGTTTCTTTTTTTCTTTTTTTATACCACAAATAACATTTTCTTCTTTTTTTCTCTTTTACTTTTGTTGTCCGAAAAAAACAGAGATTAAAAAAAAACAAAGATAAAAAACAAAAAAACAAGAAAAACAAAAAAAATGAATGATAAAAAAAAAAAAAAAATTAATGATAAAAAAAATAAAAAAATGAATGATAAAAAAAACAAAAAAATGAATGATAAAAAAAAATGAATGATAAAAAAAACAAAAAAACAAAAAAATGAATGATAAAAAAACAAAAAAAAATTAATGATAAAAAAAAAAAAAATGATAAAAAAAAATAATAATGATAAAAAAACAAAACAAAAAAATTAATGATAAAAAAACAAAAAACAAATGAATGATAAAAAAAACAAAAAAACAAAAAAAATTAATGATAAAAAACCAAAAAAAATGAATGATAAAAAAAAACAAAAAACAAAAAAACATAATTAATGATAAAAAAACAATCAAAAAAACAGGAAAAACAAAAAAAATGATAAAAAAAACAAAAAAAACTATAAAAGATAAAAAAAACATACATAAAAAACAAAAAAGTGACAGAAACAGAAACAGAGTATCTACACATTGAACACTGATATTTACAACTATTAAATAATCCCTCGAACACAACATATGAACAAAGAAACGTGATAAATCTGAAGCAGGATCTCTGAAGTGGTTTTAGTCCATTCATCCTCCGACAGATGAATAATAATAATCGTTTAGCACTTTATTTTGTTAAAGGAAAGGAGGAAAGGAGGAAAGGAAAGGAGGAAAGGAGGAAAGGATGAAAGGAAAGGAGGAAAGGAGGATGAAAGGATGCAGCCCTGAACTGATCGGTGACGTTAACGAGACAAAACGCTCGGCTCTAAGAAATGATAACGGGCCTTTAACCCTCCTGTTGTCCTCAAGTCAAGGAAGGAAGAAAGGGAGGAAGAAGGAAGGAAGGAAAGGAGGGAGGGAGGAAGTAAGGGAGGAAATGAGACTTTGCTGCTTTTTCCTGATTTCATTTGATTGTTAACTGAATAAAACTAAACAATGAAATATGAGACTTTGTGCTTTTCCACTGGATACATGTTGAAAGGAGGAAGGAAGGAAGGAGGGAAGGAGGGAAGGAGGGAAAGAGGGAAGGAGAGAAAGAGGGAGGAAGGAAGGACAGACGGAAGGAAGGAAGGACAGAAGGAAGGAAGGAAGGAAGGAAGGAAGGAGAGAACAGACAGAAAGAAGGAAGGAAGGAAGGAGGGAAAGAGGGAAGGAGAGAAGGAGGGAGGAAGGAAGGACATGGAAGGATGGAAGGCAGGAATGAAGGAAGGGAGGAAGGGAGGAAGGAGAGAAGGAGAGAAGGAAGGAAGGACAGACGGAAGGAAGGAAGGAAGGAGGGAAAGAGGGAGGAAGGAAGGACGGAAGGAAGGAAGGACAGATGGAAGAAACGGAGGAAGGACAGATGGAAGTAAGAAAGGAAGGAAGAAAGGAAAAAAGGAAGGTAGGAAGGAAGAAAGGAAGGAAGAAAGGAACAAAGCAAGGTAGGAAGGACAGATGGAAGGAAGGAAGAAAGGAAGGAAAAGAACACAGGAAGGAAAGTGGGACCAGATCACACCCCTCAGCGGGCCGGTTCTGGTCCACGGGCCTCATGTTTGACACCCATGTTGCAGCTCGTCTCTGCTTCATTCAAACGCCACATTGTCACTATTAAATATTAAAAAGGGGGCAGCACTGTTTCTAAGTGCAGTGTGCTGCCGTGTGTCTGCATCCAACTCTCACTTTTTATTTAAGGAATCTATTTTTATATATTTTTATTTTTATATATATTAGGATTTGATTTTTCTTCTACAGAGGAATCTATTTTAATCTTTTTCAACCGTTTCGATGGGTTTTTTTTTAACAGTAAATTCTTCAAAAACCTTTTTTTTTTTAAACAGATGTTTGTTGGATGGAGGTTTTCCTGATTTTTTTCGTCTCTCCAGGAAACAGGAAGTTGTAACTTTTCCAGGAAGTAGAGGAAGTGAGTCGTAGAGTCGTAGAGGAGGAGAAGAAGAAAGTATCACCACGTTATTATCTAAAGAAATGAGTTTAAAAGTTTGTCTTGGTCTTTTTCCTCCAAGCTTCAAACCATTAACTGTCACCTCTCTTCCTCCTGAAACCGCCTCTTCTTCCCCCGCCGCCCCCCCCCCCCCCATCACCTGCTGCGATCGCCATGACAACGGCTAATCAAACTCCTTCCGACTGGCTGATGAGGTACTCCGCCGGCCGTCGTCGGACAGGTAAAGGTAAAGGTTGCCGTTGAGACGGCGATGAAGGCGAGGAGGAGGAAGGGTGAGGGTGGTGGCGCCCTCGGAGCGAAGTGTGGTTGCCGTGGTGATGGTGAGAGCCGTGGTGGGCGGAGGGGGGAGGAGGAGGAGGGTCGCGGAGGGACGGGGGCACGGCGGAGGATTTGATGGGGACGATGCGAGTGTCCATGACCTCGCAGTCGACCTGCATCATCATCTCGTAACCCTGAGAGGAATTATACAGACTCTCTGAGGAGGAGAGGAGAGGGGGAGGAGAAGAGAGAAGAGGAGGAGAGGAGAGGAGAGGAGAGGAGAGGGGGAGGAGAGGAGAGGAGGAGAGGAGAGGAGAGGAGAGGGGGAGGAGAGGAGAGGAGGAGAGGAGAGATAAGAGAGGAGAGGAGAGGAGAGGAGAGGAGAGGGGGAGGAGAGGAGAGGAGAGGAGGAGAGGAGAGGAGAGGAGAGGAGAGGAGAGGAGAGGAGAGGAGAAGAGAGGGGAGGAGGGATAAGAGGAGAGGAGGAGGGGAGGAAAAAAGAGGAGAAAGGAGAAGGAGAGGAGAGAAGAGGAGAGGAGAGGAGAGGGGGGGAGAGGAGGAGAGGAGAGGAGAGATAAGAGGAGAGGAGAGAAGAGAAGAGAAGAGAGGAGAGGAGAGGAGGAGAGGGGGAGGAGAGGAGAGGAGAGGATAAAAAGAGGAGAGGAGGAGAGGAAAGGAAAGAGGAGAGGAGAGTGGAGGAGAGGAGAGGAGAGAGGAAAGGAGGAGAGAGGAGGAGAGGATGAGAGGAGCGGAGCGATAATAGGGGAGAGGAGAGGAGAGGAGAGGAGAGGAGAGGAGGAGAGGAGAGGAGAGGAAAGAGGAGAGGAGATTTAGGAGAGGAGGATAGGGGGAGAGAAGAGGAGAGATAAGAGGGGAGAGGAGAGGAGGAGAGGAGAGGAGAGGAGAGGAGAGGAGAGGAGAGGAGAGGAGAGCATAAAGAGGAGAGGAGAGGAGAGATAGAGGAGAGGAAAGAATAGAGAGAGAGGAGAGGAGAGATAGAGGAGAGGGAGGAGAGGGAGGAGAGGAGGAGAGGAGAGGAAAGAAGAGAGGAGAGGAGAGGAGAGGAGAGAAGAGAAGAGAGGAGGAGGAGGAGAAGGGAGAAAGCATTAGTAGTAGTAGTGATTTATAACTATTTTCCAAAAAGAATGCAGATAAAAATTAATAAAGAAGTTTGACTCTTAATCACAAACTGCTGACAGACTGAAGTGACTGTCTGTAGTTCAGAGTCTGTAGCTCAGAGTCTGTAGTTCAGAGTCTGTAGCTCAGAGTCTGTAGCTCAGAGTCTGTAGCTCAGAGTCTGTAGCTCAGAGTCTGTAGCTCAGAGTCTGTAGTTCAGAGTCTGTAACTCAGAGTCTGTAGCTCAGAGTCTGTAGCTCAGAGTCTGTAGCTCAGAGTCTGTAGCTCAGAGTCTGTAGTTCAGAGTCTGTAGTTCAGAGTCTGTAGCTCAGAGTCTGTAGCTCAGAGTCTGTAGTTCAGAGTCTGTAGTTCAGAGTCTGTAGTTCAGAGTCTGTAGCTCAGAGTCTGTAGCTCAGAGTCTGTAGCTCAGAGTCTGTAGCTCAGAGTCTGTAGTTCAGAGTCTGTAGCTCAGAGACTGTAGCTCAGAGTCTGTAGCTCAGAGTCTGTAGCTCAGAGTCTGTAGCTCAGAGTCTGTAGCTCAGAGTCTGTAGCTCAGAGTCTGTAGCTGCTGATGACTCACCGTTAACAGACATGGCCGGCATCACCAGAGACATCTTGGGTCTGCTGGTCTTATTGTGGCTGATGGCAGGTAACAGCAGATGGTCCTGTTAGAGAAACACAAGAGACACTCTCTCATTATAGTACGATAGGATATTAACCCTTTATAGGACACTCATCGAAAGGAAGGGAGGGAGGAAGGAAGGAAGGAAGGAAGGATGGAAGGAAAGGAAGGATGGAAGGGAGGAGGAAGGGAAGGAAAGGAAGGACGGAGGAAAGAAGGAAGGAAGGAAGGTAGGGGGGAGAAAAGAAAGAGAGAAGGAGGGAGGGAGGAAGGGAAGAAAGAAGGAAGGAAGGAGGAAGAAAGGGGGAGGGATGGAGGAAAGAAGGAAGGGAGGAGAGAAGGATGGAGGGAGGAAGAACAGATGGAAGTAAGGAAAGGAAGGAAGGAAGGAAAGAAGGAAGGGAGGAGAGAAGGAAGGATGGAAGGATGGAAGGAAGGAAGGTAGGGGGGAGGAAAGAAAGAGAGAAGG